>NC_031965.2:8550057-8777521 GCF_001858045.2 Oreochromis niloticus
AAGATAACAGAAAGAATATATTTAGCCAAACATTCTTAAACATTACAGAAATACTATGATTTAGAAAAACAGTACAACATAGCAGAAATGCTGCAATTTACCAGAGACACTGTAATTTATTATTAATATTGAAATTTAAAAAAAAAAATACTATGTTTTAGCACAAATACTGTAATTTGACAGAAATACTATCATTCGGCAGAAATACTATGTTTCAGCAGAAATACTCTGGTTTATCACAAATATTATAACATAGCAGTAATACAATTATATAGCAGAAATGCTATATTTAGAAAGAAAAATATAATATAGTAGAAATACTATGATTTAGCAGAAATACTGTAATCAGCACATATACTGTAACATGACAGAAATTCCTCCACTTAGTAGTAATACTATAACATAAAACAAATGTTATGATTTGGCACAAAAACCATAATTTGGCAAAATACTATGATTTAGCAGAAATACTATGATTGAGCAGAAGTACTAAGATGTAGTAAAAGTACTTTGATTTAACAGAAATACAATTATGGAGGAGTAATACTTTAAAATGGGAGAAATATTGATACACACACACATTCACAGAGCCTAAAGCAGGGGTGTCGAACTCCAGGCCTCGAGGGCTGGTGTCCTGCAGGTTTTAGATAACACCCGGGTCAACACACCTGAATCAAATGATTAGTTCATTACCAGGCTTCTGGATAACTGCAAGACACGTTGAGGAGGTAATTTAGCCATTAGAATCAGCTGTGTTGGATCAAGGACATATCTAAAACCTGCAGGACACCGGCCCTCGAGGCCTGGAGTTCGACACCTGTGGCCTAAAGGGAACAGTATTTGTGCCATGGAGTGTTAACAAGAATGTGAGGTCCATATTAGAAAAGCTGCTAAAATCATAAAAGTTTGCAGAATTGTAATAAATGATCAATATGAATTAGTGGTCTGTGATAGTGTAGTAAATTGTAGGTAAAAAAAACATGTTGACCAAGGTGGAATTGAACCCACGACCTTTGGGTTGCAGACCTGTGTCATTGCAAACTGTGCCACTGGGAAAGAGAACGAGCGCCTGGAAAACAGGGTGATGAGCAGTCAGAATTAGATCGCGGTGAGAGGCAAAGAGCGACGTTTTTTGGAGTTACAAAACGTCATGTAACTCAAAAACTAGGTGGACTAGAATCATAATTCTTATACTGGGTGAATCAGCGGACTTTGGTGTACTTTGACTGCGATTTTCATTGCTCTTTGTACATCCGTGACTGAGATATGACGAGAGAAGATACGGCAGACCTCAGATATGATTGGCTGGCTGGGAAGCCGTGCAGGCCCTGATATGTAAATTTGAATGTGTCAGTCCTCACAGAGGATTGGCTGCCTGGGGACCTGGCAGAAATATATAGAAATAGTATGATTAAGCATAAATACTACATTTAGCAGAAATACTATATTAAGCACAAATCCTATAAAAAGCAGAAATACTATATTAAGCAATATAAATATCCTATAAAAAGCAAAAGTACTGTACTATGATTTGGTAGAAAAACTATAATTAATCAGAAATACTATATTTGGCAGAAATACTATATTTAGCACAAATCTTATAAAATAGTAGAAATAGTATGATTCAGCACAATAGTAATAACTTAAACAGAAAAATTGGAAAAGCAAAATGGACAGCTGAAAAAATGCTGACCCTGCTAAGGGTCCCTCAAATATACTTATTAAATGAAAAAAATCGGCAAAAATAATATAACAGCCACACAATCGCAAATATGAACACATATGGCAACACACATGCACAGAGAGACACACACACAAGATCCAATTCAGTCAACCAGTCTAAATATATTGAATTTGAATCTTACAATGAGATGATCCCATAAAAAGGCTTTCTCTCTCTTTCTCTCTCTCTCTCTCTCTCTCTGTCACACACACACACACACACACACACACACACACACAGGGAGAGAGGAGCAAGTTTCTAGGTCAGTCAAGCAGCCTGGGAGCTGCTGAATTTGAATCCACCAATCAGAGAGGCTGTGTACTTTTTCCCGCCAAAACAGGTGCAGCCGTTTTTGCACACACTCAGCACAGAAAGAGACAGGATTTCTGCAGTGTATTTCTCATAGTGAGGATTCCTCTCAAACAAATGGCCATAATTTCCTAACCGTAGGGGCTAGAACGGTCATTCTTACACCGTTTTGTTCAGAAGAGATGGGGGAATCTTCAAGTGTTGACAATTTATCATTAAAATATGAATTATTAAAGATATTTGACTTCTAATGCACCATAACTGAGTAGAGGCGAAGCAAAAACTGCCTTGACCTGCCCTCAAACAACGCTTTCTAACTCTAAATCTATTTGGAGTATTGATATCATTCTTTCACCCTAAGAGACAGCAGGCTTTGGTGAACAGTCATGGAAATTTTCAGGTCTGTGTGGAAATCCATCAAAAAGATATGACGAGAGAAAAAATTGCCTCATTTCCAGAGTTTGAAATCTGAAGAAATCTGAGCGAAGGACGAATTTCCTACCCTCAAACAAGTGTAACTCATCTCAGAAAGGTAATAGGTGAGGAAAAAATTCTTGAATTATGAGCGTCAGGAGTGTCTGAAGATATACTGGGACAAGCCTCATGTTTTAACATCGCTTCGTTAAGGAGATATGACGATTCGAATATGCCTCTCATTACAGAAATCAAGCGGTGATTTTGAACAAACTCTCCATAGACTTTCTATGGAGAGTTTTCCGACTTTGTGTTGGTCTGAGGAGATTTGCCAAAATTCTATAAATCCCACAACAATGATGGTGACATTTTCTGAAAGCCAGCAAAAATACCTACGTTTTGATGTATAATTTGTGGAAGTTGAGTGAAAATTGAGCAAGTAGGAAGAAGTTGTTCGGACATGAAGAGAAGACTGCAAAACCTACAGTGGCACACTGAAAGCCAAGTGCATAGCAACCATAACAACGCATGTAATTTGTGAAAAATCACAAAGATGAAACTCAAAACTTAAAGAGGGATAAGATGAAAACGGAAACAGATATGGAAAAGCTGAATCAGACATGAATAGCCCAATAATTTGTTAACATTTTACAATTTGAATGGTTGTTCTAGGCGAAAGTTTGAGGAAGTAGTTAAGTTTCAAAAACAAGCAAGTTTTAGTAGAATTTTGTAAATTTCCCATTCATTTCAATGGGACAAATTAAAGGAAAAAAGCTTAATATTTTAAAAAGTATAATAGCAAAAAATACCAAAAGTCATAGCGCACATTAGCAGAAATAGCAGAATAGTTTAAAATTTGAACGGTGAAAATCGGCTGAAAATTGTGGGACTAGTTAAGTGCCAAAAAACGTACGGAAGCAACTAGAATAAAGTATAAAGAATAAAGAGAAACAGGAACTCAATAGTGTGGATGCCTAAAGCATCCACACAATAAAGAATAAAGAGAAACAGGAACTCAATAGTGTGGATGCTTAAAGCATCCACACAATTTGCATTTCCTGCCAAAATGCTGTGTGGATGCCTTAACGCTGAAGCTGTCTGCTGAAAAGCTGAAAAAGATGAAAAGTTGCAAAAAGTTGTATGGTGGTGAAAAAAAAATGTCGCTCTGAGCAGGAATCGAACCTGGCCCTCCTGGGCTGAAGGCGGCTACTCATCTCACTGACCCAAACTCATTCTCACAGAGAAGAGGTGGACAGACTGACAATTCTGCTGAAATTAGGAGAAGCTGCTGAGAATTGTGCTGACAAGAAGAGAAAAGGCTGAAAATTTTGCAGAAAAGAGGTGAATCAGCAGAATTTCTGCTGAAAAGAGGTAAAGAAGCAGAAAGTTGCACTGAAAAGAGATGAATCAGCAGAATTTCTGCTCAAAAGAGTTTTTTTCTGAAAACAGCTGAGATTTGTGCGAATAAGAGGTGAAAAGGCTGAAAATTTTGCAAAAGAGGTGAATAAGCAGAATTTGGGCTGAAAAGAAGTGAAAATTCTGCTGAAAAGAGTTCAATCAGCAGAACTTCTGCTGAAAAGAGGTGAATGAGCAGAATTCTGCTGAAAAGAGATTTTTGCTGAAAACAGCTGAAAAAGCTGTTATTTGTGCTGAAAAGTGGTGAAAAAACTGAAAATTCCACTGAAAAGGGGTGGAAAAGCTGAAATTTGTGTTGAAAAGAGTTAAAAAAGTTTAATTGTTAACTGAAAGAAATGTTGCCATAAGCGGGATTTGAACCCAGGCCTCCCAGTCTGAGAACGGATGCTCATCTCACTGAGCTAAAACACAGGTCAACCCGGCAATGAAAATCAGTGAGGCCACTGATAATATGGCAGAAATGGGCAAAAAATATTGCAAAAAAAATTCAGTATCTCAAAAAGTATAGAAGTTATGAGCACCAAAAGTCATAGCCAGCATTAGCAGAAGGAGCAGAATTTTTTAAGATTTGAACGGTGAAAATAGCACAAAAACTGTGGGAGTAGTTAAGTGCCAAAAAGTGTACGGAAGCAACTGGAATAAGGTGGAATAAAGAATAAAGAGAAACAGGAAAACAATAGTGTGGAAGCCCTTTTAGGGCATCCACACAATAAAGAGAAACAGGAACTCAATAGTGTGGAAGCCCTTGAGGGCATCCACACAACTAGAAAAATTTGCATTTCCTGCGAAAATGCTGTGTGGATGCCTTAACGCTGATGCTGTCTGCTAAAAAAAGCTGAAAAAGCTGAAAACTTGCAAAAAGTTGTATGGCGGTGAAGAAACAGGTGAAGAAGCAGAAATTTGAGCTGAAAAGTGGTGAAAAGCAAAAAATTCTACTGAAAAGGGGTAAAGAAGCTGAAATCTGTGTTGAAAAGTGTTACAAAAGTTCAACTGTGAACTAAAAATATTTTTGCCACAAGCAGGATTTGAACCTGGGCCTCCCGCTCTGAGAATGCCTGCTCATCGCACTGAGCTAAAACACAGCTCAATCGGGCAAGGAAAACTAGTGACCCCACCTAAAACAGGTGAAAAAACTGAAAATTCCACAGAAAACACAAGAAAAAGCAAAAAATGCTGAAAAGAGGTGAAAAAGCTCAAAATACTGCTGAAAAGAGGTGAATCAGAAGAATTTCTGCAGAAAAGAGGTAAAGCAGAATGTTGCACTGAAAAGAGGTGAATGAGCTGAATTTCTGATGAAAAGATTACTTTTCTGAAAAGAGCTGAAAAAGCTAGGATTTGTGCTGAAAAGGGTTGAAAAACTAAAAAATTTAGCTGAAAAGGGGTGAAGAAGCTGGAAATACAGATGAAAAGGGGTAAAGAAGCTTTTGAAATTTGTGTTGAAAAGATTTTTAAAAAATTTTAACTGTTAACTGAAAAAACTCTTGCCATAAGCGAGATTTGAACCCGGGCCTCCCGCTCTGAGAACGGCTGCTCATCTCATTGAGCTAAAACACAGCTCAAGCCGGCAAACAAAATCAGTGACCACATTGATAATGTGTTCCATTCATTTCAATGGTCAAAACTCATAGCACACATTAGCAGAAATAGCAGAATTTTCTGAAGTTTGAACATAGTATTTATACTAAAACATAGTCTTTCTTCTAAATCATAATATTTAAACCAAATGACAGTATTTCTGCCAAATCACATTATTTCTGGTAAATCACAGTGTTTGTGCCAAAGCACAGTGTTTGTACCAAATCATAGCATTTGTGACAAATCATAGTATTTAGCTAAATCATACAATTTGTGCTAAAACATTATTTATGATTTAGCAGAAAAACTGGGACTTGGTAGAAATACTATGATTTACATTAAATACTTTAACTTAGCAGAAATACTATAATCAAGCAAAAAGTACTACAGCATAGCAGAAATTCTATCATTGAGCAACATTACTAGGATTTCGCAGAAATACTATGTTTTGGCAGACACTATGATTTAGCAGAGATAATATGATTTGGCAGAAATACTAAACTTTGGCACAAATACTATAATTGAGTACAAGTACGATAAGATAACAGAAATACTATGAATTAGCAGAAATACTATGTTTTTGCAGAAACACTGTAATCTTGCTCAAATACTATGAAATAACAGTAATACTATTATTTGGCAGAAATACTACATTTTAGTACAAATACTATGACAAAGCAGAAATGCTATGACTTAGTAGTAATACTATAACATAACAGTTATACTTCAATTTTGCAGACATACTATGTATTATCACAAATACTATGATTTGGCACAAATGCTATGATTTAGAAGAAATACTATGATTGGGTACAAATACTGCTATTTGGCAATAATACTGCGTTTTAGCACAACTACTGAGATTTGAATGAAATACTATGACTTTGTACAAATACTGTGCTTTGGCACAAATACCATGATTTGGATAGAATATTATAATTTGAAACAAATAATATGATTTACCAGAAATACTATGTTTCTGAAAAAATACTATGATTTGGCAAAGAATACTATGCCTTAGTTATAATACTATAATATAACAGATATACCATGGTTGTGCAGACATTCTATGTTTTTAGACAAATATGGCAGAAATACTATGTTTTAGCACAAATACTATGATTTGCTATAAATATTATGATTTGGCACATATACTATATTAAGCAGATATATTATAACATAACAGAAATATTAATTGGGCACAAATAATATAATTTGGCACAAATACCATGATTTGGCAAAAATACTATGATTTAGCAGAAGTACTAAGATGTAGTAGAAGTACTTTGATTTAGCAGAAATACTGTGATTGAGGAGTAATACTTTAACATAGGACAAATATTGATACACATATACTATATTCAGCACATATACTTTAACAAGTGATTTAAAAGAAATACTATGACTCCATACAAATACAATGGTTTGGCACAAATACTATGATTTGCTATAAATACTATGATTTGGCACAAATACTATATTCAGCAGATATACTATAACAGAACAGAACGTCTACGACTTAGTAGTTATGCTATAACATAACAGAAATATTAACTGGGCACAAATACTATGATTTGGAACAAATACCATGTTTTGTCACAAATACCATGATTTGGCAAAAATACCATGGTTTGGCAAAAATACCATGGTTTGGCACAAATACGATGATATGGCAGAAATACTATGATTGGGTATAAATACTATGATTTGGCAGAAAAACTGCATTTTAGCACAACTACTGAGATTTGATTGAAGTACTATGATTTAGAAGAAATACTATGACTTCGTACAAATACGATGCTTTGGTACAAATACTGTTTTGGTTTGAATACTATGATTTGCAACAAATACTATGATTTGGCACAAGTACTGTGATTTAGTACAAATACTACGAATTGGCAGAAATACTGTGCCTTAGTAGTAATACTAAAACATTACAGAAATACTGTGATTTTGCAGACATAGTACGTTGTTGCAAATATAGTACGATTTCGCTCAAATACTATGAAATTGCAGTAATACTATGATTTTGAAGGACTACTATGATTTGGCAGAAATACTATGCCTTAGTAGTAATACTATAACAACAGATATACTATGATTTCTTTGTTTTTGCACAAATACCACAATATGGCAGAAATACTATGTTTTAGCACAAATACTATGATTTGGCACATATAATATATTCAGCAGATATACTATAACATAACAGAAATATTAATTGGGCACAAATACTATAATTTGGCACAAATACCATGATTTGGCAAAACCCATGATTTGGTACAAATACGATGATATGGCAGAAATACTATGATTGGGTACAAATACTATGATTTTCAGAAATACTGCGTTTTACAACAACTTGTGAGATTTGATTGAAATACTATTATTTAGAAGAAATACTATGACTACATACAGATACGAAGCTTTGACAAATACTATGATTTAGTACAAATACTATGATTGGGCAGAAAAACTATGTTTCAGTACAAATACTATGATTTGGCAGGAATACTATGATTGAGCAGAAGTACTAAGATGTAGTAGAAGTACTTTGATTTAGCAGAATTACTATAATTGAGGAGTAATACTTTAACATAGGAGAAATATTGATACATATATACACAGAGCGTACAAATCAGTACAAATACTATGATTTAGCAGGAATAGTATGTTTTAAAATAAATACTATTGTTTGGCAGAAATTTCTGCTAAAAGGTACTATTTCTGCTTTTTAGCAGAAATACTGTAATTTGGCATAAATACTGTGATTTGGGATGAATACTATTATTTGGCAGATATACTATATTCAGCACATATACTATAACATAACAGAAATTCCTCCAGTTAGTAATAATACTATAACATAACAGAAATATTCTGATTTGGCACAAAAGCCATGAGTTGGCACAAATACTATGATTTAGTACAAATACTATGATTGGGCAGAAAAACTATGTTTCAGTACAAATACTATGATTTGGCAGGAATACTATGATTGAGCAGAAGTACTAAGATGTAGAAGAAGTACTTTGAAGTACTATGATTGAGAAGCAATACTTTAACATAGGAGAAATATTGATACACACACACATACACAGAGCGCAAAGTGAACTGGAGCTGTTAAGAGTCTGTGCTTGGTATATCTAGGTCAGCTAAATTAGCTGCACCTGCTGTAATCAGCCCTTACACACGCAGACACAGAGAGAGGTATGAGTTTTCTTCAGTGTATTTCTGACATTCAGGATTCCCCTCGAACAAATGGCCATAATTTCCTAACCATAGGGGCTAGAACAGTCATTCCTACACCGTTTTGTTCAGAAGAGATGGAGGAATCTGCAGGTCTTCATAATTCAGAGATAAAATATAAATTATTAAAGCTATATGACTTCTAATACACTGTAACTGCGTAGAGGTGAAGCAAAAACTGCCTTGACATGTCCTCAAACAACCTTTGCTAACTCTAAATCTATATGAAGCATCAAAACCATTCTTTCACCGTAAGAAACAGCAGGCTTTGGTGAACAGTCATGGGAATTTTCAGGGCTCTGTTGCAATCCATCAAAAAGATATGACGAGAGAAGAAAGTGCCTCATTTCCAGAGTTTGAAATCTGAAGAGATCTGAGCGAGGGACAAATTTCCTACTCTCAAATATATGCAATTCATGGCCAAACGGTAATAGGTGAGAAAAAAATTCTTGAATTGTGAGCATGAGGTGTGTCTGAAGATATATTGGCACAAGCCTCATGTCTCAACTTTGTTTCGTTAAGGAGATATGACGATTTGAAAATGCCTCTCATTAAAGAAATCCAGCGGTGATTTTGAACAAACTCTCCATGTGTTGGTCTGAGGCGATTTGCCAAAATTCTATAAATCCCACAACAATGATAGTGCCATTTTCTGAAAGCCAGCAAAAATACCTACGTTTTGATGTATAATTTGTGGAAGTTGAGTGAAAATTGAGCAAGTAGCAAGAAGTTGTTTAGACATGAAGAGAAGAGTGCAAAACTTTCAGTGGCACACTGAAAGCCAAGTGCATAGCAACCATAACAACGCATGTATTTTGTGAAAAATCACAAAGATGAAACTCAAAACTTAAAGAGGGATAAGATGAAAACGGTAACAGATATGAAAAAGCTGAATCATACAACAATAGCAGAAAACTTTGTGAACATTTTAAAGTTTGAATGGTTGTTCTAGGTGAAAGTATGGGAAAGTAGTTAAGTTTCAAAAACAAACAAGTTTTAGCAGAATTTTGGAAGTTTTCCATTCATTTCAATGGGACAAATTAAAGGAAAAAAGCGTAATATTTAAAAAAAAGTATAATAGCAAAAAATACCAAAAGTCATAGCGCACATTAGCAGAAATAGCGGAATAGTTTAAAATTTGAACGGTGAAAATTGGCTGAAAATTGTGGAAGTAGTTAAGTGCCAAAAAAAGTACAAAAGTGGCAACTAGAATAACTAGAAAAATTTGCATTTCCTGCGAAAATGCTGTGTGGATGCCTTAACGCTGAAGCTGTCTGCTGAAAAGCTGAAAAAGATGAGAAGTTGCAAAAAGTTGTGTGGTGGGAAAAAAAATTTCACCCTAAGCAGGATTCGAACCTGGCCCTCCTGTTCTTAAGGCGGTTACTCATCTCACTGAGCTAAACTCATCCACACAAAGAAGAGGTGGACAGACTGACCAATGTGCTGAAATGAGCAGAAGCTGCTGAGAATTGTGCTGATAAGAGGTGAAAAGGCTGAAAATTTTGCAGAAAAGAGGTGAATCAGCAGAATTTCTGCTGAAAAGAGGTAAAGAAGCAGAAAGTTGCGCTGAAAAGAGATGAATCAGCAGAATTTCTGCTCAAAAGAGTTTTTCCTGAAAACTGCTGAGATTTGTGCTAATGAGAGGTGAAAAAGCTGAAAATTTTGCAGAAGAAGTGAATACGCAGAATTTGGGCTGAAAAGAGGTGAAAATTCTGCTGAAAAGAGTTCAATCAGCAGAATTTCTGCTGAAAAGAGTTCTGCATAACTCTTTTCAGAGTTCTGCTGAAAAGATGTTTTTGCTGAAAATAGCTGAAAAAGCTGGGATTTGTGCTGAAAAGTGGTGAAAAAACTGAAAATTTTGCTGAAAAGGGGTGAAAAAGCTGAAATTGAGTTAAAAAAGTTTAACTGTTAACTGAAAGAAATGTTGCCATAAGCGGGATTTGAACCCGGGCCTCCCAGTCTGAGAACGGATGCTCATCTCACTGAGCTAAAACACAGGTCAACCCGGCAAGGAAAATCAGTGAGGCCACTGATGATATGGCAGAAATGGGCAAAAAATATTGCAAAAAAAATTCAATATCTCAAAAAGTATAGCAGTTATGAGCACCAAAAGTCATAGCTGGAAAGAGCAGAAAGAGCAGAATTTTTTAAGATTTGAACGGTGAAAATCGGCTGAAAACTGAGGCAGTAGTTAAGCGCCGAAAAACGTACGGAAGCAACTTGCAGATGAAGAATAATAAAGATAAAGAATAAAGAGAAACAGGAACTCAATAGTGTGGAAGCCCTTGAGGGCATCCACACAATAAAGTATGATAATAAAGAACTAGAAAGCGAAAATTTCAGAAGAAATTTTAAGTGTGCCTATGCCGCTGCTATTCAGTGTAGTTTGCCATTCATACAGCTACAGAGAGCAAAACTCAGAAGAGCACCCATTCTCCACCATGAACTATGAACAAACACCGCTCACGCTTCACAGATAACAGCTTACAGTTTTGTGTAAAGATGAAGTTACTTCGTACAGCGCCGATTTGCAGACGCTGTGCACACAGGTTCATGAGCAGAAGTCCCATTGTACCACGGCAGATCCGACAATGTTTGCATGAACACGCTTTGAAGCATTACGTTATGGACCACTTTTCACACATGGTTGGTGTACCCAAACAGCCGGCTGTAGCTTTTCAACTCACAGCCCGACACACACCCAAAAAACAGCCGAGAGAGCACAGACTACGCCCGAGAGGCGTGATTGCAGGTGCCGCTCAGGTGGGTCCACCTCCCCTGCAGCGGCACTGCAGACCACGCCCCGCCACACACATCAAACACGTAAAATAAATATTTATGCACTTTTGCATTCACTTTTTGTTTTTTGTTATTTTTACACAGTGTTCTGAATGATGAACAATGGTCTACAGCCAATCTTGTGTATTATTATACAAACTTTGGTTGTAAGATTCAGATAACTATTTAATAAAAGCTAAATATTTTATATGAGAGTAAGAAAGAAAAGTATATCTTTGTGTCCACCTTTCTCTGTTAATGCCCTACCTGGCCCCCTGGCAAAAGCTTTGCTAGATCCGCCCCTGCACAGTTACCAGCTGTCAGCTACACAAAAAAAGGAGCTTGGTGTATATTTGTCTCTCAGAAACAGTTCATAACTTCCCTTCAACTCATTCATGTCACCTAAGGGTAAACCTGTTTCTCCATCACCAGTTCAGCTCTGATGATTCAGTAAGGATATCTGGTTTGGAACAGCCATTTTTACACCTGTGGCTGCAGCAAACATCAGCTGATACTAGAAATTAAAAGCAAATGAATTCTAACAACAGCTGATCAAGCTTAAATGTGCTGCTGTTGTTTAGCGCGATAAACAAACAAGAGAGAAAAGCCGATCATTGATCAGTTTCATGACTGAAGTTTCAACAGGCGAGAGAATGACAGGGGAGGCTGTCATAAAGTTCAACATCGGTAACATCGGTAACTTAGCGCGCACACAGCTGTATAGAAACTCCGTCATGCTAGCTAGCACGCAGTACAAGTTATTGTAAGTGATTGAAAAAGTCAGCACAACGAAAATAAACTACACCTAAACTCGGTTTATATCTGACCCAAATAGAGTGCAGGTCATAACTTCTTACCTGAAATTCAGTTCACCTCACGCTCCTGCCTTCACTTTCCCTGATCCACGATTGACCTCCGCGTTAGCAAACACCGGTCGATCGGCGGTAGCCTCACCGCCTTGTATGTCTCGTTCGCGGCATGTCCTTTCTGTCACACACCGGTGGATAGCTGCCCTCTGTTGTAGCTCCACCACCAAACAACTCAGTTATTTTTTCCACATCGACCAGCATCATCGGCCCATATAAACGAAAAATAAGTCCAGCTAAGACACAGACCCTTGCCGAGCGATCGGGCGATGAAACAAATTTTAGCCACCTCACTATCAGCCAAGCCTGGGTGGTTTTTCACGAAGGGTCGCTAGCGGCGCTAGCTAGCTAAGCTAGCGGCGCTAGCTAGCTAGCCGGCTATCAGCAACACGTAAGAGAATTGTCGCTAATATGGGATGTCTTGATAAAACGAGCAGATATTTGAAGTTTACACACCTACATTCTCGCCTGAAAATATCTTAAAAGTTTATTTTGTGACCTAGAAATACTAATAAAAGACATATAAAATGAAGCGGTGGCCGCCATTGTTTACTCTGCAGAGGCGTGCTATGAATTGTGGGATATGGAGTTTCCGCCCAAGCATAAACTTTTTTGGCTGTACTACTCCGGGTATACCACTAGAGAGAGCCAACACACCACAAATGAAGTCTGTTTCTATGGGGCCAAAAGTAGAATCTTTCTCAGGAGCCTAGAAATTGGCCTAAATTTGCACTAAAATCTAAATATTTCAAAAACTATAAAAGTCATAAACACCAAAAGTCGTACCATACTAGTCCAGCTCCAGCCGCACAAAATTATCTAACATATGTAACCCTATTGTCAAAACTGTTCGGCAGAGGAGCGCAGGAAAATTTTCACTAAAATATTAATATTTAAAAAACTATAATAGTCATAAACACCAAAAGTCATAGCACACCATTCCAGATCCAGCTGCACAAAATGAGGTAACATATATGAAGTTTGTCTCAAAACTGCGGGGCGAGTTTCGCTGCAAAATTTCAGGCGGAAACTGAAGAATAATAATAAGAAGAAGAAGAAGAAGAAATCCGACAAATAGTAATATGTGTGCCTCTTGGCATAGGCACACATAATAAAGAGAAACAGGAACACAATAGTGTGGATGCCAAAAGCATCCACACAATAAAGAGAAACAGGAACTCAATAGTGTGGAAGCCCTTTGAGGGCATCCACACAATAAAGAGAAACAGGAAAACAATAGTGTGGATGCCTTAAAGCATCCACACAATAAAGAGAAACAGGAAAATAGTGTGGATGCCTTAAAGCATCCACACAATAAAGAATAAAGAGAAACAGGAACTCAATAGTGTGGATGCCTTTGAGGGCATCCACACAATAAAGAATAAAGAGAAACAGGAAAACAATAGTGTTTAACAATAATAAATCTGACGAATGGTAATAAGTGTGCCTCTTGGCATAGGCACACTTAATAAAGAATAAAGAGAAACAGGAACTCAATAGTGTGGATGCTTAATCAGCATCCTCTTGGCATAGGCACACTTAATAATAAATCCGACGAATAGTAATAAGTGTGCCTCTTGGCATAGGCACACTTAATTAATGAAAAATTAATTTCCATTTAGAGTTAACATATACATCCATCCATGTCCTTCCGCTTATCAAGTCCCAGCTGGATAAGCTACATACAGCTCTTTAAAAGGTCTTTTCTAAAATGTATAACATTACATTTGCAGTATACACAGTGTGTGCTGTAAGTGTCTTGATGTTTGTGCGGACTGCAGGGTAACAGCGCAGCGCAGCCAGGAGGATGCTGAAGAGATTGAGCGGGAGAGAAGGAGGAGAGCCAGGGAAAAGCAGAGAGGAGAGGGGAGCCCCTCCTGGCTCGAGCCCACCCAACAGAACCACCACACACAAAACACAGAGTAAGTAATGTTGTACCACACGTTGTTCGTCAAGCCTTCCAACTTTTTATACGACTTTACAGCTTTTGCTACATAAATATCAACAAGTCTGTCTAGAAACAGAAAATACAAAAGTATGTAATATATTTTTTTAAAAACCTGTTGTGATTAGGTCAGAAGAATATTTAATTTGCTTGGATTGCTTGCAAGACTTCTCAGCTGATACCATCTGTTCCAACAAGGCTTGGTTTCTCTCACTAACCCAACCATCGCATTTATAGCAAACACTGAAGATGAGCTGCTCTTCATGTTTACAGCTCAGCCTGTCTGTGCTGATTGTTGGGGAAAAGTGTGTGCTGGTGTCATCAGTACATTCAGCCCAGTTACATAGCCCAGTGATGTTGCAGGTAAATGAGCTGAAAAAGCTGCTGCACTATCAGCTTCCGGTTGTATGGGCAGATGTCAGAAAGGGAATCTTTGGAGGAAATATGCCCATCGCCTGAGTTTATGACACTCACACTTGATGAAATATGCTCAGCAAAAACTGCACAGTTCACTCATTCTCTTCTCAGAAAAGTTCTGTAAGTTCTGAAAAGAACTCTAAGTTCTTTTCCTGACCCATTGCCTTACCTACCACCCAGTCACACTGAAATATAATTAGTTTGTGAGACACCTGTTTTTATAGATTGCTAAAAGGACAAGATTTGAATTAGATGAATCTAAATAGAATTCCAGTTGTTAAAATCTGAAATGCTGAATATAATATGAACCTTTATAGAGAAATCTAGAGTACTCTGGAATTTCCAGTGGTGTAATGGTTAACACATTTGCTTGGCAAGTATAAGAGTGACAGTTTGATTCCAGTGAGAGACACAAATCCCCTCTGAGTTTGCATCAGGAAGAAGATCCAGTGTAAGACATTCTGCCAAAGGACGCCCAGTGCCTCCTGCGCTAGCAAGGGACAATCTGAAAATGGCTTTTTTAGAGAAACATTTGTGTAAAAACAAATTCTACTAGGAGTTATTTAGAGATATCAGTAGCTTTTAATCTGTTGCTACTTATAAGGTCAGTCCGCTGACTCGAGCTTTTCTGAAACAGGAGGCAGCAGTGCCTCTGTTTAGTGTTTCCACAGTTATTGCCTCTGTTTCCATGGAGCTTGAAACTGAAGGTCCCATATGCCACCTGCCAGCCATCTTTCAACAGTTTGCCGTGTTACTGTAGGTGCAGCAGCTGCACCTATGGATATGTTTTCTTTGTTTGCTCAGAAGCAAACTCACTTGAAGCCTAAAAAAGAATCTAAGCTTGACTATTAAGTTCTGAAAATATGAATAGCAGAATTAACTGAAAATAAGAAAACTGACTGGCTTTCCTTTTATATTTTCCTACCTTATGTGGTCAGCTTGGAAAAAAAAATCACTTCAGCATGGTTGGTACATACAGGTCATCAGATGTTGTGCATAAGACTTCAAGTCGTGGAGGGGATGTAATCATAAGAGGGAATCATTTAAACTTTAGACGATACTTAGACAGTACTTGCTGCTGATTCTCTCCTCGGGTTCAGTGTAAGGGCGTTCCCAATGTGAGAGAAAACCGTATTAATTATTCATAACTATTCTTCTCTTGACTGGGATGGGCTCACTCAGGATAGTAGATTAAAAGCTTTCTACACCTCAGACAGGTGAGCTCTCACACACAGAGTCAGAAAATTTCAAATGAGCCTCATCAGACTGGGTCCTGAACTCCATGTCAGCTGTCAAGATTTGATTTTATTTAAGTTAGTAAGATTCTGACCATTTTTGCCAGATTTATTAAGTTATTTTCCATCTTCTGCCTTACTTCACATTCACCTTTTGCACCACTGATAGTGATTATTGTAGTGATATTATAAACCTGGATGTCTGCCATATGGACTATGATTGGCATTAAGATTAGCAATAATGAAAACATGGTTAAATTATAATATTTAAAGCTATTTTGTGACAATTATTTACACATTGTTTTTGGTTATACTATGTTGTGAGACTTTCAGGCTTTCCCATAAAGGCATGTGATACTTCTCCTTCCTCTGTTTAAAGGATCAATTACTTATGACTACTGTGAAAATGTCCAAATCTCCCTAACACAGTCAAAGACTACATGACTAAAACACTGCACCGAATAACAAAACCAATAGCTTCAGTTTCTGAGATCAGGTAAGTGATAAATTTTCTGTGCTGTATTCTTAGGTCAGATGAGGAGCTAAAGCCCAGTTGCTCTTTGGGCCTGGATGAAGATGAAGGTTTCAGTGACTGGAGCCACAGGCTAGAAACCCGTAATGAGCAAGAGATGCAGAATGGCTGCAGGGCAAAGGAGCAGAGACCTTCAGCATCACCACCAAAGCCTCAGAGTGACCAACATCAGGTGGATGAAGAGGGACAGGAGGAGGCAGGAGGACTAGAACCAAGGAGTAGGACCCAGGACACTTCAACAGAAGCTCCAGTGAAGGTCAAATAGATTTGTACCTTCAATGGCATACTAACGTAGTGTTAAACCTACATCTTCATTGCAGATTTACCTCAGTACTTGTGTTTTATAGTGATCTGAGGTTCATTCAGACACAACACTTCTGGTTTACATTTGCAGTAAGATGTTTACATACACTCATCATGGGCATGAATGCCATGTCATTTTGCTATTTTTTCCAGAGTGGAATGATTATAAAGCATACGCCTTTAACCCTCTCAGGCTCAAATTAAGTTTTTGTTGCTAATGCACAACCAAGTCCTGCAGTGGTACTTCTGAGTAAAAAAAAATCATAAAATATGTATGTGGGGTAATCAGGTTGTTAGTTTTTAACTGTTGCAAATTGGCAACGCCTGCCTTGAGAGGGTTAATGACTTTAAAAACAAGAATTGAGTGCATAGTTTTGAAGCATTCATATAGGCTCAAATTGTCATGTCTGCAGTGGCAGACAGTGCGAGCATAGAGAGAGAGTGGACCCAAATGCAGACTACCAAGACACAATTTAATATTAACCCTTTATTTCTGGCTGCACAAAATGCAAACAAAAGCAAAGGGAGGCTAAGATTAAACTAACTAAACACTAAGTACATGGAACGAAATTACCTGGAACAAGAAAAACATGGGACTAGGAAACAAAGGGGGATAAGCAGACAGTCCAACAACAGGCAAGGGAAGACAGAGGACTAAATACACAAAGGATAACAAGGGGATGGGAAACAGGAGGGAAACACAGCTGGAACTCACCTGACACAATGAGACAGGGAGGAAGCAAAACCGAACACTCTGAACACAGCTCAAGGGACTATCAAAATAAAACCTGAAACATGAGCCACACACTAAGACGTGGCTTTGGCTCAGGGACTGGGGAAGAATCAGACATGGGAACATAACTGACACAGAAACACGAAACAGACACAGGCGATAAACGAACATGAAGACAAGGGAGACTAGACATGAAACGTGGAATACAGGGGAGGCACAGTGACAAAACCTAAAGACTAGAAACGAATAGTTATGTCTATAACTTCTGTTCCCTGAAGGAGAGGGAACAGAAGTTATCCCAACACATAAGTATGGGATATCATGCCCTCACGTCTCCTGGCTGAAGAAACCTTTGTTCACGCCTTTAAGGCAGATGTGTGATGTCACGCGCATGGCCCCACCTGCACATATAACCGCTGTCATTACAGTCATCCCTCAGTTCGATAGCCACTCTTCACCAAGCCAAACTGCTCAGTGGGGCCACCTTGTTCCTCTCCTTCAAGGAACAGAAGTTATAGACATAACTATTCGTTCCCTCTCAGTCGATTCACTCGGTACAACACATAAGTATGGGACATATATACATGCCCCGCAGACCAGCCACCGAACCGGAATCAGACCACCACCACCTTAGTGTGCGGTAGACTCAGCAGAAAGGACAGTATGAGCCACCGAAGGGCTGTACTGTCCAACCGATAAAACCGCACAAAAGTGTGTGGTGATGGCCAACTAGCTGCCGCACAAATATCGGCTACAGGCACCCCTTTAAAAAGAGCCTATGAGATCGCCATCCCCCTGGTGGAATGAGCTCTCACCCCCTGGGGCAAAGCAAGACCTTTGGTGCTGTACGCCAGTGAGATAGCTTCTATAGTCCAGTGGGACAACCTCTGTTTAGACAGAGCTCTACCTCTAGTTGGATTAGCGAAGGAGACAAACAGCTGGTCACATAAACGCATTCTGAGTGCGCTCAATGTAGGTGCGTAGCACACGCACTGGACAAAGAGAATGCATCCTCCTCTGCTCCTCAGATGCAAAAGAAGGGGAGCAAAAGCTCAGCAACTCAAACTCCATTGAGCTATAAGATGCAGGCATGATCTTGGGAAAATAGACAGCATTTGGGTGGCTCTTAGAGACAGAAAATGAACACTGCACCATAACAGCAGAGAGCGAGACAGCTTCAACGGAGGAAGGAAGCGTGTCCCTCCCTGCCTGTTTATATAAGACACCACTGTTGAATTGTCCGTCCTGTCTAAGACATGCTGGCCCTCCAGGACTGGACAGAAATGTTTGAGAGCTAAGAACACTGCTAACAGCTCTAAACGGTTGATGTGCAACTCGCGCTGGGCTGCAGACCAGATCCCTCTCACTGATACACCCTCGCACAGCGCTCCTCACCCCCTTAGGGAAGCATCTGTGGACACCACCTTGCGAAACAACACCCTCCCAATCTCAGAGCCCTAATACAGCAGCCCAGGCTCCCTCCAGGGACTGAGAGCTAGCATGCAAGACGCAGTTACCATCAGCCTCCTCCGAAGGTGACACGATACGCACAGGCGGTGAGAGAGAGTCCAGCATTGAAACACTCTCATTTTTATCAGTCCAAGTGGCATTACGGCGATCACAGATGCCATCATGCCCGACAGACGTAATATCGTCTGGAAACGCAGTCTGCGTCCCAGCTGAAACTGAACTTGCAGCAAGCTATGAGAGCCCAGTCATCTAGCTAGGCTAAGATGCGGATGCCTCTTTCTCTGAAGGGCGCTAGCACTGCCTCGGCACATTTCGCAGCGGAGTGAGAGACAGCCCGAACAGCACCACCAGGTATCCGTCGGCTACGCTCTCGAATGCAAACCTCAGAAACTGCCTGTGTTTAGGATGTATAGCCACATGAAGCATCTGTTAGATCGATTGTGGCAAACCAATCTCCCGGGCCAACTGCATTCAAGAGCTGTCTGAGTGTTAGCATCTTGAACTTGTACGTTCATAGATACGCGTTCAAGACCCGCAGGTTGAGGATGGGACGAAGCCCTCCCCCTTTCTTCGGAACAACAAAATAACGGCTGTACCAACCTTTGTCTGTCTCAGAAGTGGGGACCACTCGTATTGCTCTTTTCTGCAATAGCGCCTTTATTTCCTCCCTGAGGATCATGGCTGCCTCGGTGCCGACAGTAGTGTTTACGACTCTCCGGAAACGAGGCAGCTTGACTCGGAACTGCAACCGGTAACCCATGGCAACAGTTCGCAGCACCCACGGAGAGGGGGAGCAAGCATGCCACTGAGGGAAGTGAGCAGCCGACCTGCAGCACCGTCGGTGGTGCGTTGTCGCCCCCAGTGTGTCTGCAGGGGAATGCATCACCTGCCTGACCTGGCTCATTGTGCCGGCAGGGTGAGGATTTGCAATTGTTTGAGAATAAACAACACTCTTTAATGATTGTAACATGAGAACATGTACATTCACACATTTTGTTGGAGGCAACTTTCCCGAGGCACAACAATGAAAAACTGTGGGAACACTTGACGTGATCACCTGAACATTTAACACACCTGAACAGGGAGTTAGAACCTGAGGCATTTTGTGTGCAAGGGGTTTGTGCTTGGTTGACAGTGTTAGGAAAGTGCAGCGCCTTCTGGGGCTGACAACCTGAACAGAACTTAAGCGGCACCTCTTGGGCGGCAACAGAGGGGTAAAAGCAGCGTCTCCCTGCCGCTGGACCCCTTCTCCACTTGGAACCACAGCAAGGAGGGCTGAGGCTTCTTCCTTCTGGGCAGGGGCGATTTTAGCCCATTTTTGGGGGTGCTGAAGCACCCCCAAAATGAATCAAAGCACCCCCAAAGATTTCTTACTTTTTTTTTTGACAATATTTGCTGTTTGTGTGACACACTACTAAAAATATAAAAAGCATACAGTACTTGGTTGAGACGGAACATTTTAACAACAAAAGTATAGATAACCCCACCCCCTCCCAAAATGGTTTGTTCCAGCTCCCCCCCACTCTGGCTCTAGGGTCGTTGCTGCCAGAGCGATGGTAGCTGAGACCCAGCGGAGTGGAGGTGGAGTGCCTGGATTAAAACAGGACATATTAGCAGCATTTAACCTTCAGTTACTCTTTATGTAGTTAGATAGGAGTCATGTTTCTTTTTAGCTGAAAAACATTACACCCAGGTAACCTGCAGTGTTGAAAACGTGTTTTCCAATGATGTTTGCTACCCTACAATCCGTCCTACTCTGTAGTAAATTCAGCAACATTTGACCGTCCTGTTACTCCCACTGAAATGTATACAGCCTATTTAAAATCTAAAACTTAAAATTGTCTGTAGCCTGCTGTTGTTACCACTGTCCTGTTTGAAATGGATACTAACTAGCTAACTGACTGAATGCCCATTAACCTTATAACTCCTGTTGTGTGTGTGTGTGTGTTTGTGTAGAGAGAGACAGTCAGGTTCATAATGGATATAAGGAAGTTTTTTCAAAAACAGGAGCCACATTCAGGTAAAAGTGTAAGATCAAATGATCTGTCAATAAAGGATAATGTTGGATCAGTGTTTCAATATTTTATATCTTTTATTAGATGTTCATGTGGTTTGGTTATTTGCCTTTTGGTTGAAAGTACACTGAGACAGGACTTTTCGTTAGTGATCTTAATAATTTCTTTTTTCATATTAATGTAATTTTTTCATCTAATTGAATACAATCTATTAGTGTATGATTGTCAGTCCAAAGAGGGAGAGAGGAAAGAGGGGAACGTGAGGAGAAAGTACAAGGTCAGGAAGAACCAGGTAAGAAAACAGACAGGGAACAGTGACAGGCAAAACAGAAACTATTAAACTGACGAAGAGAAAAAACCTGATTTTATTCATACAATCAGGAAGTTGTGCTCTCCCTATATTAAAGCTGCTATACAGAATCTGCAAAACAAACTGGGTTGAAACATTTTTGACCCTCTTTAACAACATTCCAACATAACATTATCATTGATTGAGGAGATTAAAATTAATGATATATTTTTATGTGGTTCAGCCACAACTCCACTAAAACCTCAGCCAGTAATAGGTAGGCTAACTTTTGGACCGTCCAGTTGTCTGTATGACTGCCGCATACAGACTTATGCGGCAGAGAAACACTTATCAGTGTTTCTCAAACTTTTTACAGTGTGCACCACCTGAGAAAAATGTCAAGCTCTCCCAAGTACCACTATGAAAGCATGAAACTCATAAATCTTACAACACAAAATTAGTATTATTAAATTAGTTAAATTTAATAATATAACATTATTATTTAACATTGTATACATTCTACCACAGGCAAAGTTGCCTCCATTTTTATAGTTTTTTATTAATATTTTGTAATAATTTATTCTGTTTTGGGAGTGTTTTTTATGTATCTGTATTATATTATACATACACATTAAAAGTGAATCTCTGTCCAAAACATGCACTCAGTTTACTTCTTACTCACTATGAGCATCATTTAAATAACCTTTATCAGATTTGATGGTTTTGTTACGGACTTCTCAAAAAAGTGTTTTGCTTTTCTTTCACAAATGTGGGGATTAAATTGTGTTAAAATGTACAAAACAGTGATGTCATGTTTGTGACGAGGACCCAGGCAGAGAGAGACTTGATGAATTTAAGAATCTTATGATTTAATAAAGAAATTTGCAGACTTGCACAGAGATGGCAAAATTATGATGACTAATAACGGAGATGAAGACAACAGACGATGAGGACAGGGAGGAACAGGGGTTTAAATGCACCAAGGAGACAGAGGGAACTCGGGACAACTGGAGACATTTAAGGATGCAGGGACTGACAGAGACAGGGAAGAAGTCTCATCGTGACGTGTAAAGCTTATCTTGCCTGGCTGGGCAGCTCTCTGGGTGCTCAGCACCCCCAAAGCTCTGATCCTAGAATCGCCCCTGCTTCTGGGCGTCGGGTCCCACCGGGGCCCGAGGGTGGGCCTTTGCTCCAGGCCGACTGGAGTGGAGCTCGAACCGGACGATGTGCTCCCGCTGGCGGCACACCCACTACGGCAGTGGGCGCTGGTCTGGGGATGATAACGCGCAGAGCTTCTGTCTGCTTCTGTCACGGTTCTGGGTCATTTTGACCCAGCATTTTGAGTTATTATGTTTTGGATTGATTTTGTGTTATAGGCTATATTCGAACTCCCTTGTTGTGCTTTGTTGATCATCAGGGGCAATTCTAGGATCATAGCTTTGGGGGTGCTGAGCACCCAGAGAGCTGCCCAGCCAGGCAAGATAAGCTTTACACGTCACGATGAGACTTCTTCCCTGTCTCTGTCAGTCCCTGCATCCTTAAATGTCTCCAGTTGTCCCGAGTTCCCTCTGACTGTCTCCTTGGTGCATTTAAACCCCTGTTCCTCCCTGTCCTCATCGTCTGTTGTCTTCATCTCTGTTATCAGTCATCATAATTTTGCCATCTCTGTGCAAGTCTGCAAATTTCTTTATTAAATCATAAGATTCTTAAATTCATCAAGTCTCTCTCTGCCTGGGTCCTCGTCACAAACATGACATCACTGTTTTGTACATTTTAACACAATTTAATCCCCACATTTGTGAAAGAAAAGCAAAACACTTTTTTGAGAAGTCTGTAACAAAAAGGCAAATAACCAAACCACATGAACATCTAATAAAAGATATAAAATATTGAAACACTGATCCAACATTATCCTTTATTGACGGATCATTTGATCTTACACTTTTACCTGAATGTGGCTCCTGTTTTTGAAAAAACTTCCTTATATCCATTATGAACCTGACTGTCTCTCTCTACACAAACACACACACACACAACAGGAGTTATAAGGTTAATGGGCATTCAGTCAGTTAGCTAATTAGTATCCATTTCAAACAGGACAGTGGTAACAACAGCAGGCTACGGACAATTTTAAGTTTTAGATTTTAAATAGGCTGTATACATTTCAGTGGGAGTCAGGGGCGATTCTAGGATCATAGCTTTGGGGGTGCTGAGCACCCAGAGAGCTGCCCAGCCAGGCAAGATAAGCTTTACACGTCACGATGAGACTTCTTCCCTGTCTCTGTCAGTCCCTGCATCCTTAAATGTCTCCAGTTGTCCCGAGTTCCCTCTGACTGTCTCCTTGGTGCATTTAAACCCCTGTTCCTCCCTGTCCTCATCGTCTGTTGTCTTCATCTCTGTTATCAGTCATCATAATTTTGCCATCTCTGTGCAAGTCTGCAAATTTCTTTATTAAATCATAAGATTCTTAAATTCATCAAGTCTCTCTCTGCCTGGGTCCTCGTCACAAACATGACATCACTGTTTTGTACATTTTAACACAATTTAATCCCCACATTTGTGAAAGAAAAGCAAAACACTTTTTTGAGAAGTCTGTAACAAAAAGGCAAATAACCAAACCACATGAACATCTAATAAAAGATATAAAATATTGAAACACTGATCCAACATTATCCTTTATTGACGGATCATTTGATCTTACACTTTTACCTGAATGTGGCTCCTGTTTTTGAAAAAACTTCCTTATATCCATTATGAACCTGACTGTCTCTCTCTACACAAACACACACACACACAACAGGAGTTATAAGGTTAATGGGCATTCAGTCAGTTAGCTAATTAGTATCCATTTCAAACAGGACAGTGGTAACAACAGCAGGCTACGGACAATTTTAAGTTTTAGATTTTAAATAGGCTGTATACATTTCAGTGGGAGTAACAGGACGGTCAAATGTCGCTGAATTTACTACAGAGTAGGACGGATTGTAGGGTAGCAAACATCATTGGAAAACACGTTTTCAACACTGCAGGTTACCTGGGTGTAATGTTTTTCAGCTAAAAAGAAACATGACTCCTATCTAACTACATAAAGAGTAACTGAAGGTTAAATGCTGCTAATATGTCCTGTTTTAATCCAGGCACTCTACCATCGCTCTGGCAGCAACGACCCTAGAGCCAGAGTGGGGGGGAGCTGGAACAAACCATTTTGGGAGGGGGGAAGGGTTATCTATACTTTTGTTGTTAAAATGTTCCGTCTCAGCCAAGTACTGTATGCTTTTTATATTTTCAGTAGTGTGTCACACAAACAGCAAATATTGTAAAAAAAAAAGTAAGATATCTTTGGGGGTGCTTTGATTCATTTTGGGGGTGCTGAAGCACCCCCCAAAATGGGCTAAAATCGCCCCTGTTGATCATTATTATAAAATCTTTCAGTTTATTCTGGTTAAGGGTTTAGTTCTTAGGTTTTGTTCTTGTGTCCCCGTGTAGTGATGGCCCGCGTGAAGCTGACGCTCCGGAGCGTGTGTCGAAAAAAACAACACACTGGTTCAGAAGCACTGTGTCGAGGCTTGCTTCGTTTGGCAAAAGTCACGTGACCAGTGACGTCCGAAGCTTCATTACGGACGTAACTGCTTCGGTACCTGATTCAAATGGATATGAGGAAGTGAATCATTCACGGGATTTGTGGAGTGTGTTGATGGTGACAGATAGCGAAGAGGTGATCATTCCACTTTATATATATATATATATATATATATATATATCCAGGTGTCCAGTGGTTAATTGCTAAGTACCTGGAGGCAGGACCTCACAGCAGAGGCATGCGCCATAATGTTTTGTATGTTATTATATGTATTTTGCATCTATTTTATTTACCAACATCAAGAAGTGACAGGCAAAGAAATACCACACCATGGTGCATGTTTACATAAGAATGGTTTATTGGTTAAATCTATCCATTAGACTAATGCCCGCTTGAAGCTGGCGCTCCGGTGCGTACCCAAAAAACAACACACTGCAGAAGCACTGTGTGGTTTGGCCAGAGTCACGTGATCAGTGACGTCCGAAGCTTCATTTAGAACACAAGTGATTCAGTGGTTTATAAGGAAGTGAATCATTCGCGGGATTTTGAGTTGATTTTGCTCAATTTATTTTATCTGCAGAAGTGAAAAACGTGAAATGTCCAAAATCATCTTTTCATAATGTAAATATCATTACAGCATATGACTTTAGAAATACTTCCATGTGAATTAAAGCTAATAAAGACAAAAAAAATGTATTTCACATTATACGTAAATTACATTGCTGCACATTTTAGAAAATCATTTTGTTTATTGTTTTTAGGTGATAGTCTGCAGGACCCATAAGACCGCATACCTGCATATCTACCAACTTGCAGTGTAGTTTCTGCACTCCACAGCCTCTTCTGTTCCATGCGAGAGGATTTTCTCTTGGGCAGGAGAAATTATTTCTAAGAAAAGAAACAGACTCGGCCAGCGCACAGTAAAACTAATCCTCTTTTTAAATGAAAATAACAAAAGGGCTACCTTACATAGATCATGTTTTTACTTTGCAAGTTCATGGTTAGGGGTGGGTTTTGATTATCGATTTTCTGATTACAATCCATTCTAAACTGAATAAAGTGATACTGATTCATTAAAATCCTGAGTCGATTTGTAAATTAAACGTTATTTTGCCTGAAACGCCAGCATCTCAGGTTAAACCTCACAAAATTTCGTCAAACACCAAACAGCTAAAACATACAAACGTAAACACAGAGCGCGGACCCAATGCGTCAGAATCAAAATTTGAATGTGTCGGCGGGTTCGCGCTGTGTTTATCTTTTTTTTCGCTGGCTTCTGAAGCTGCAGGTTTCATAACTCTCCGTTTACATCTCTAATTAAGTCTCACAAGTGTCAGCTTTCTTTTAATAGATACAAAAATATGGATATATACTGATAAATGATCAGAATTGTAATATTTCTGACTGAGGCAAAACTTTCCAGATTCCAATCAAATTGAATCGGATCCTGTATCGAATCAAAATGATTCTACACATCAGTGACGATACCCAGCCGTACTCAGCCCCCTAAGCATTTTCCCTTTCCAGTTCACAATCAATGCTACCCCTAGGTCAAAAATATTTATAGGACAATTGGCCTAATCTAATATTTTGTATGAACATACCTGTCCAGCTGTCCAGTGATTAAATGCGCAAGTAGATGCAGGCAGGACTTCACAGCAGGAGCATACTCCAGTGTGCTGTACATTATCATATGTATATTATATATATTGCTCACTTATTGTATTTACCAACATCAAGGAGTCATAAGCAAAGAAAGGCCACACCATGGTGCATGTTTACATAAGGAAAGTTTATTGATCAAGATGTATTAAGCAAATAAGCATTACAAATTTTTCAGCCCCCCAATCGAGGAAAAAAAAATTACATGTTCAAAGCAACGCAACGGTGGCCCAATATCAGAGAGAACTCCACTCTGTGGAGTGAGCAGTGATAATTAAGCAGTCTGTTTTATTTTGCAGATTCAAGCTCCTCTTCATAATTTTCGCCACCAGATGTCACCGGAGAGGACTGTGTTGAAAAGCTTCGAGTAATGAACCGTTTTTCAATACAAGCTTCAGTGCTTCAGAAAGCTTCATTTGGCCATCACTACCCCCGTGTTTAGTTCAGTGTCAAGTCTGCGTCTTTGTGAATTGTTTCCTGTTTTATTTTGAAGGTTTATGTCTTCTGTCAGTGTTTCTGCTTTCGCTTCCACTGTCTCGCCTAAATGGCTTCAAGTGAATATCCGAATAACCCAGCCGCAGACAGTGGTTCATCCAGATATACAGCCATATATCTATACATGTCCATATCTGGGACGTCAAAGAGGGTCAGCCACAGGTGCCTCTGCGCCACTACTGTCGAAGCTAAGTTCAAGTCGGCGACAGAGTTCAAGTTAGCAACTGAGCTAACTAGCAGCAGCTAGCTAGCCCAACTCAACAGAGGTGCTCTCAGCGAGGTGAAGAGTGGCTATGATGACAGCGGTTATATGTGTAGGCGGGGCCGTGCGTGTGTCATCACACGTCATCTGCCTTAAAGGCGTGAATAAAGGTTTCTTCAGCCAGGACACACGAGGGCGTGATATCCCATACTTATGTGTTGTACCGAGTGAATCGACTGAAAGGGAACTGCAAAATATAACCAGAGAATAATTAAGGAAACTAGAAACACAAATGACTAGACCATTAAAAACACTAAATCAAAGAATATTCATAAACCAGAAACACATAAACACTGGGTCCCCAGACCCAGGACCATGACAGGCTGTAGCTCAGGCGGTAGAGCAGGTCATCTACTGATCGGAAGGTTGGTGATTCGATTTCTGGCTTCCTCAAGTCTGCATGCCAACTATCCTTGGGCAAGATATTAACCCCAAATTGCTCTCCGATGCATCCATCAGAGTATGAATATGTGTGAATGTTATTTAGAACAATGTGCTGGTGTGAATGGGTGAATGCACAAGTTGTGTAAAGCGCTTTGAGTGCTCAGAAGAGTAGAAAAGCGCTATATAAGAACCAGTCCATTTACCATTTAAATAGGTTTTACAGAGTGATGAGGAAGATTCTGCATTGTCTTTTAAATTGACAAGGCCAAGAAAAAAGCCCCACTTTCCAATTTGGCTGAACTTTGCAGCTGCCCGCATTGACAAGGCAAACGCCTTCTGGAGAAAGGTCTGATCAATGTAACATGGATTGAACTATTTGTTAACAATAACAAGAGGTATGTTTGGAGGAGTAAAGGGAGGCTTTAAAATATACAAACTCTGTACCGACTGTCAAGCATGGAGCATCATGGTCTGGAGCTGTTTTGTGTCAGTGGACATTGCTCAAAGTGGATGAATAACGAAGAAGGATTACTTCCGAATTCGTCAGCCTCAACTCAAACCAACAGCTAGATGGTTGAAAGTTGGACACAGCTGGATATGCCAACAGGAAAAAGATCAAAACTACACATCAGAACCAGTTCTCCAAAAGTTGATTCTGTTCATCTGGACGTAGTGTTTTGTGGGAGAAACGTTTCGTCACTCATCCAAGTGACTTCTTCAGTCTCAGCTGACTGCAGGTTTCCCCAATCTTATAAACAGTACATTTGCATAATGACTGAAACCAGCCCACTGAAGGAACAATGGGCTGTGAGGTCAGTTCCTTAATCTTAATTATGCAAATTCTCATGACCATTGATCAACAACCACTGACCAAAACCTACTTATCAAAGCCCACTGATGGCTTTGACCACCAATGGCCATAAGTACCATTCATAGAGAGTTGGGGAATGGCTGCAATCACAGCATTGTAAGATGGCGAAAGATGTACCCTTAGGCCCCCTCCTCTATTCAGAGATGGTCTTTCCCTTTTCACGTAAATTCCTCCCTGTCCAAGATGTGTACATCTTCATCCTTGAAAGAGTGTCCACTGGCCTGTAGGTGTAAATAGACTGCAGAGTCCTGGCCTGACAAGGTAGCTCTTCTGTGTTGTGCCATCCGCTTCGCCAAAGGTTGTTTGGTTTCCCCGATGTATAAATCCTGGCAATCCTCCTGGCACTTAACAGCGTACACTATGTCACTCTGTTTGTGTCGGGGGACCCGATCCTTGGGTGGACCAATTTTTGGTGCAGCGTTTAAAAGCCACAGAGACCCGGTGTTTAGAAAAAATGCGTCTCAACTGCTCCGATACTCCTGACACATACGGGATCACTACAGGTTTTCGCTTAGGCAGCGGTTGTCAAGGATGAAGATGTTCAATCATCCAGGTAAGATTTACTTACCTGGATGATTGAGCATGCATCAAGACATCAGAACCAGTTTTTGAATGGATAAAGCAGGCTTATCCACTCCAGGATTAAGCTGCTGAAATTGCCCACTCAAAGCTCTGAGCTCAACCGTATTGAAAGTTTGTTTTAAAAGCCAGATCAGTGCCGAGAAATCAACAATTTTAAATGAGCTCTACCAGTTTTGCCAGGCACTGGTAGAGTTCAAATATCGAGACAAATATATAAGGAACTTAAAGCTTATAAGCTTTAAGTTCCTTATATAAGCTTTAAGTTCCTCGGAGTCCACATCTCGGCCGACCTTACCTGGTCCACAAACATCTCCCACCAGGTAGGGAAAGCACAACAAAGGCTGTACTTCCTCAGGAAACTACGTCAGGCCCAATTACCCCAAAGACTGCTAGTAAACTTCTACCGCTCCACCATTGAGAGCCTTCTGACTTACTGCTGCACACTCTGGTTCAACTGCTGCACCGCGGAGGACAAGAAGAAACTGCAGCGGGTGGTGAGGGCAGCAGAGCGGGCAATCGGCACTTCACTAACCCCCCTCAGAGACATCTATACTGGCAGACTTCAGCAGAAAGCCAGCATCATCATCAAAGACCCCTCACACCCTGGACACTCACTTTTTCCCCCCCTTCCCTCTGGTAAATGCTACAGGTCCATCAGGTCAAAGACAAACAGACTCAGCAGAAGTTTTTACCCACAGGCTGTCAAACATGCCCTACCTCCACCCTGATTGGAGGATAACTGCACTGCCAACACTCATGGACATTACACCTTATTTATAAATCGTATTTCTGTTTATACTTCAATGCAACCAACACCCTTACCTCTTTAAGCTGTATTTATTATAACCTTATTTAGTATAGTTCCAACAGCACCCCCCAATGTGCATCCCCCCCACACACTCAATGTGCAATATCACTGATCACACTGCACCTCTCAATGCACCTGCTAGTTAGATGGCATGTATGTGTATGTATATAGATGTAAGCGTGTATGTGGAAATATGTGTATGTATGGATGGATGCATATATGTATATATACATATATGTATGTATGTGCATGTATGTTTGCAGGTGTATGTATAACTTGTACATATCTTTCTTGTGTAAATGTAAATTTGTCTGTTATTGTGTAAATACTTACGCTATTGTGTACTCCACACACATGGAGAGATGCCAAACTGCCTTTCACTGTTCTTGTAACAGTGACAATAAAAAGCTATTCTATTCTATTCTATTCTAGCAAGAAGTATGACAAACACTTGGATCTAATGACTTCGGGGCAAGATGCAAGTTATTAAGGGAGATTTAACCAAAAATTAGTGGGGGTATATAATTATTTGATCTCGTCTGTATACCTTTGACCCTTTGTAGAACTTGTGCACCATTTCTTGTTTAGTGAAGTCATTAAATGCTTAAATGCTTTGCAAAGTGGAAAAAGTTCAAGGAAATCATTAAAAGCTCAAATTACCATGACATTCATATCTACACTGTAGCTCTGCTATGGTTCCTAAATCTGCACTTTGGTTGCCCAATCATTTACACTAATAATGCTCTACTTAATGATTGTTAGGGAAATGTCTCTGCAAGCACAGGAGGGATTTAAGTATGTTTGTTATTACCTGTAGTGACTTTTAATCGTAACTTGTAACCTAGGGGTTTATGGGAGAAAAAAGTAAATAATTCTAATAAATAATTATTGCAATCCTAAGAATAAATGCATGTTCTTAATATTGATCAAAAGTCAAAATATTTAAAATTATAATGCCATCATAAAATATGTGCAGCTAATGATTCCTTTGAGTTCTAAACTAACTAAACTCAACTAATGTTGTACCAATACAGTCAAGCTCATCATCCAGCTTCAGCACTATTAAAGCTGATCAGCACACTCTTGGTATACTGCATTAATTTATTAAAGATGTTCTGTTCCCTTCTCTGCTTTTGGTTTCTTATAGACCTCGAGTGACAAAAAGGAAGTCAGGACATCTTACAGCTCATCTGTCTTCTTGGCACACGACACAAGGTTGCAGCACACCACCTGCCGGCCAGCAGACATGACATCGTATTTGGCAGCAGGGACAATGAAGCCACGATATGCTCCCTACTCACTGTTAGTTTTTTTTCCTTGTTGTTTTTTTTTTTTTTAATGTCTTGCTGTGTCCCATCTAGGTAGTAGACACACAGCATTACTCATCTTCCCTAATTCTCAAACACAAAAAGAATAGAATAGAATAATCCTTTAATTGTCCCACAAGGGGGAAATTTGGTAAAAAGTTGTTAGAAAAACACCGTACCTTTATGATGGGTACGGTGCTGTCCACACAGAAGTAAAAAAAAGAGCAACAAATATAGTATATGCTATATATGCTATATGCTATAAATATATGCTATAAAATATAATATAGCATGTTGCTATATTATATTTGGGCTGAGGAAATAATTAAATAATAATAATGAAAAAAGAATTAGAAGTGAGCTTGCTTAACAAAAGAAATGAACCAAAACTTCAATGTACAAACTTTATTTGCTGAAAATATAGGGGGGAAAAAAAGTCACAGTCATGAAAATCTTGTTGCAATAATACAAAATTATATTTTGGTAGTGATATTTTCCAAATGCCTGCTTTAAAAAAAGTGTTTCTAAAAGATTTATTAATCAACACTTACTTTGGCTACACATTTGTAGCCATCATGGGATTTTGTATGTTACCAACCATAGCAAAAAAACATCTTCTGTTAAATGTGAACAAACTATAATTGTCACTATCCACAGCAAGGTCACATTGGAAAGAGTTCACTCTGGTGTATTTAAACAACGTGATTTAAATATTGTGTAACTGTGCTTGTTTGACATATAGTCAGACCTGTTATAAAAAGATGTCTTTTATGTTTTATCAACAACAGCTTTTCTTTTTTTTTTAATCATCAGCCTGCCAGGTCCCCTCACTCCCTTGTTATTTCTTTATTTCTGAATGTGTTACATCATGTCTTTATAGGACTTTGTGGGTTTGTGGGTTCCATTACTTCCAGGAGAATTTTATCAGCCCACAGGCCAGTGATTTTACGATAGAGAACTAGTTGTTTTGGTTAGTTTATACTGCAGTATGAGAAGCTTTAGTCCCAAAACTAGGATTTATTTGCGTAGTTTCTGTAGGAGCCAGGCAGAGGTTTTAGGAAAAGTAATATGTTTTTTTACTTTTCTCCAACATTTTCTTCCCTTTTTATCCTGCTTTTGTGAAATGTAACATAATTACTATATTTTTAAGAAAACATTAGGGAAAGATGATATCATGTGAGGTGAAATCACAGAGTATGACTTTCTTTTTTTTTTTTTTTTCCTTTTTTTTTTTTTTTTTAATTCATATTTTAAATGGACAGAAACATTAACAAATATACAACAGGAATAATCATACTGTCAGTTCTCTGTCCGCTTCTTAACAACAACCAACAAATAAAGACTAACAATAACTAAAGACAAACAAACAAACAAAAACCAAAAACAAAACAATAACAAAAAACAAAAAACAAACCAAAAAAACGAAACAAAAAAAGAACAAAAACAAAAAAACAAACAAAAAAAAAACTCCAGGAGAAACAAAAAGATAAACCGCCTCCTGGGAAACATCAACAAAAACAAAATCAATGGGGGCTAAACCCCCGGGTGCCAAAAAAAAAAAAGAGACATAACCTTGACCACTGATAACATTAGACAATTTCTTCCCTCTGCTGACTTTCAAAGTAAAAGAACAACAACCAGAATACCAACGACACATGAACCCCCCCCCAAAAAAAACCACTTATCACAATATCTAAGAGACATTGTCGATATACAACAAAAAAGGACCCCAAACCTGCTCAAAAATATCTTCTCTCCCCTTAATTCTGTACATAACCCGTTCATATGATGCCATCTTAGACATTTGTTCAGTCCATTCCCTGAGAGAACAGGGGCTGGATGACTTCCAGTGCCTCAGTATTATCCTGCATCCTGTTATGAAAGCCAGACGCATCCACAGTCTCTGTTTTTTTGAAAGAATACTGTTGTCAGGTAACAGGCCCAGGACACATACAGCTGGAGACTTAGAGAGATTAAGTTTAAAAATATCATTCACCAAGTTAATGATCCCATCCCACAAATAATCATTTTTCCGACATGTGTACAACATATGAACTAGAGTCCCGGCTTCCTCCTGACATTTCCAACAGGTGTCATTATCCACAAGCTTCAGCCTGACTAATTTACTGGGAGTCCAGTAATTTCTGTGAAGCAACTTGTACTGGATAAGTTGAGACTGTGTTTCAGGTGAGCAAACATACCATGATGAAACCAGCTGCTTCCAAGTGTCCTCTAAAATCTGGATACCCAGATCCTTCTCCCAACACTGCCTCAATCCCCCCAAATTGGGAGAGTGCGCCTCTCTGAACATCCCATAGAATTTGGATGCCCTGATTCTATTAATGCCAGGAGCTGCAAACATCTCCTGAATACTAGATGGAGGGTCTGGGTTATTATTCAAAATGGTTTTAATACAGTGTCTTATTTGAAAAAACCTCCAAATTTCCCTTGGATCCAGATTAAATTCTCGTCTGATTTCTGCAAACGATTTCATGCCAGTCTGCCCAAATAAATCCCCCACCTGATTGATACCTGTCCTAGCCCAAGCCTCCCACCTGACTGGTTTCTTACCAATTAATATTTTCTTATTATGCCAGATAGAGGCTCTAGAGGTTAGATAAGGGCTAACGTTGATATATTGGTGAGCTCTAGACCAGGTCTCTTGCATGAAAGCCAATACAGGATCTTTAAACGGTACTGGTCTTCCCTTCTGAGTGAGGAAGGCCTCTAAAGACGAAGGAGCCACAAGACTTTCCTCAATCGCAACCCATGAAGGCTTCTCCGTAAGGGAATTGTATATCTTAACTAACTGAGAGAGGGAGAAAGCATAGTGATACCAAACCATCTTGGACAATGCCAACCCGCCATTATCTTTTGGAGCATATAATTTGGACCGATTAAAAGATGGCTTTTTGCCTGCCCACACAAAACCCTCCACACATGTATTATAAAGCTTTAACAAATTATGTGGGACTGCTATCGGTAACATGTGAAGAAGGTACTGAAGTTTAGGGGCAATAATCATCTTCACCAAATTAATTCTGCCCAAAAGGGACAGATTTATTTTAGCCCAATTCTGCAACAACGGACGAATGTTTTCAATCACTGGGGAGATATTTACTTGCATTATGTTGTCTAAACCAGGGGTCAGTTTAATCCCCAAGTAAGTCAAACCCTCGGGCATCCACTTGAACTGCCATGAGCTCCTCGTAACTGGAGGACACAATTTAGAAATGGGCATAACTTCCGACTTAGACCAATTTATGGTGTAGCCAGAGATTACAGAAAAGGAATCAATAATTGAGGAAATTGCAGGAACGGCCTGTTCTGGGTTACTTGAGATCAGTAAAATGTCATCTGCATACAAAAAAATTTTATGTTCTTCTTGACCCATATCCACCCCTCTAATTTGCTTACATTCACGTAATGCAATAGCCAAAGGCTCCAAAAACAGGGCGAAAATGAGTGGTGATAAGGGTGAACCTTGTCTAGTACCCCGACTTAACGAAAAGGAGGGTGACATTATCCCATTGGTAGTAACTGTAGCCATTGGATCTGTGTATACCACCTGGATCCACTGCCTAAAAATGGGACCAAAACCGAATCTCTTCAACGTATAAAACAGAAAGGGGTACTCAACTTTATCGAAGGCCTTCTCTGCGTCTAAGGAAAATGCGACGACAGGGTCTAAATTAGTCCTGCTCTTCCAGAATATGTGCAATAACCTACGTAAATTATCTGCAGAACTTCTATTTTTCACAAAACCGACCTGATCCCTATGAACCAAACAAGGAAGAACTTTCTCAAGCCTAAAAGCTAATATCTTGGAAATAATCTTTTCGTCCACATTAATTAATGAAATTGGGCGGTAATTCCCACAATACTGTGGGTCTTTCCCTTTTTTATGTAATAACGTGATCACTGCCGATCGCATACTAAATGGTAGTCTCCCTCTTTGAAATGCATCTTGATATACCGACAGTAGTCTTGGAGCTAATTCACCCACAAACACCTTATAAAAATCTGATGGAAATCCATCATTGCCTGGAGATTTGCCCAAACTAAGACTGCCAATTGCCTGCTTAACTTCAATTAGTGTAATCTTACCTTCTAATACAGTTCTTTGGTCTTCAGACAGGCTGGGAATTTTAATAGAAGAAAAGAAATCTGACAGCCTCTGTTCCTCCACCAATCCATTGGAGGTGTAAAGCTCCTGATAAAATTTAGTAAAGGCGTCATTAATTTCTTTTTTACTGGTGGTCAACTTATTATTATTACTAGGAACAAAAATAGATGGTATAAGGTTGCTAGATTTTATCTGCTTAACCCTGTGTGCCAACATTTTACCTGTTCTTTCCCCTTGTTCAAAATACTTTTGATTTAAACAAAACATTGCATATTCCGCTTTTTTCTCCAGAATATTATTCATCTCAAATTTAAATTTAATTAATTTATTCCATAGTTCCCTCTCTGGGTGCAGCGTGTGTTGTTTTTCAAGCTCCTTGATGTCCTGTTCCAGCTTCATCAGCTTGTCCCTCTCAGCTTTTTTAATCAAGGAGCAATATTGGATAAGGCGCCCCCTCAAGTAGGCCTTAAAAGCATCCCAGGTCATTCCAACATCGTCAATAGAGCCCTCATTGTGCAACCAAAACTCCTTTATCATTTCCCTTATACATTCACAGTGACCTTTATTCTTCAATAATGAGTTATTCAGACGCCACCTAGGTGACGGTTTAATATTATCATTACCAGAAAGAACAAGGTCAATGGGAGCATGATCCGTTATAGCAATATTACCAATAGAGGACCCAATAGTTTGACTCACCAGAGAGCGAGACACCAAGAAATAGTCTATCCTGGAGTAGGTTGAGTGAGGATGCGAAAAAAAAGTATAGTCTCTTTCTTGAGGATGAAGAAGTCTCCATATATCTACCAGGCTCAGTTCCTCTGACATCACGTCCACCGCCGCATTTACTGGGTCCTTATTTAATCCAGTACGGGAGGATTTGTCCAACAATACATCCCTGACCCGGTTAAAATCTCCCCCAATTACAATATTTGTATTACCTATAGTCCGCACAATGTTACAGACTTCATGAAAAAACTGTGGCTGAGGAGAATTGGGAGCATATATGCTGACTAATGTCATTTTCCGCCCCTGTAAACATGCATCCAAAACCACCCATCTACCCTCCTGATCTGTATAATGCTTAAAAACCTGAAAATCCAGGTTTCTTCTGATCAATATGACCACCCCTCTTTTTCTAGCAGAAAATGCACTAAAATAAACTTGAGCCACCCAATCTCTTTTAAGTTTTAATGATTCCGCCTCATCAAGATGGGTCTCCTGAATCAGGGCTATGTCTGTCTTTTTCTGCTTCAGGTATGTAAGGATTTTCTTCCTTTTAATAACATTATGACAACCTGCTATATTCCACGACACTATTTTACATAACTCCATAACACCACACGAGCCAAGTTATTGTACAGATTTATCCAGAAGAAAATCCCATATACCCATATAACAAATCTTAAAGCCAGTTACATGAAACAACCCAGTGGTCCAAAGAATAGGTCTATACAGTACAATTGGCACCATAACATCAAAAAGAACAACAAAACAAAACCCAATTAAGAAAAAAGAAGAAAAAAAAAAGAAAAACAAAGAAGAAAGAGAGAGAGAAAAAAAAACCCAAAATCGTTGGACCGTAGCACTCAAAATTCCCATAATGGCGTCCCCCTCACGCTCTCCCCCCCCCCCCCCCTCACGCTCCTCCCCAGGGTCGGAAGGTGTAACGAAACCCCTATCCAGGAATAAACCACAGAAATAAACTGACCCTTAACTTAGAAATCCTCTTAGTCTACATCACCCGGAATGTTAGCCGAATCCAGGCCGCTCAGAAAGTGCTTAGCCTCTGCTGGGTTGGAAAACTGATGAAGCTGGTTATCCACTGTAAAAGTCATAACAGCCGGGAAGCGAAGGGAATAGACAATATTGCGCTGTTGCAGCAGACGACGTACCTCGTCAAACTTTCGGCGTTTTTCTTGTACCTCCTGCGCATAATCCTGGAAAAAACGGACTCTCATGCCTTTCCAAATGATCTGCTTCTTTTTTCTGGCGGCCGCCAGTACGGACATCTTAGCTTTATCCCGTAGGAAGCGAACTATGATGTGTCTCGGTCTGGAATCCGCAGCTGGCATCGGAGGTGCTGGCCCCACCCGATGAATTCTGTCTATTTCGTAGTAATCTCCCATCTCAATGTCCAGAGCCTCAGACAACAGATTCTTCGCACAGTCCTCCAGATTACGGCCTTCGGTTCCTTCTCGAATACCCGATATTCTAATATTCTGGCGCCGTGAGAAACCCTCGAGCGCCGTTACTTTTTCCTGCAGCCGCTGGTTCTGTATCTTCAAGTTCTTACTTATTGAGCTAGCTTTAGCCTCTCCGTCCTCCAACCGAGAGATTCTTGTCTCCGTTTCGTCCACCCTCACACCTAGGCTATTCACAGCTTCCTTGAGAGACTCAATTCCACCTTTCACCGCCGTCATGTCTTGCGCTACCTGCTCAAGCAGAGATCTTATAGAAGTCAGCTCGGCCGCCACACCATCTTGGGAGGAGCACCTAGCATCCGCACCATCAGGTGCCTCCGCCATAGTAGTTAGCGAAGTAGCCTGAGTGTTGTGTGTTTTCCCTCGCGGCATAGTCGGGTCGTTACGTGTAAAGTAATGACTCTTCTGACTCCTTCCACAGAATTTGCCAGGGCAGACCCAAAGTAAGACAAATGACCGGCTCTAACTTATTTTTAACAAAATTTAGAGGGAGTGGAGAGCGCAACTCCAACCTATGCTGCCATCTTGGGCGGGCGTACCACGTGTCTCCCCACAGAGTATGACTTTCAGTCTCTACTACACCCTGTTCATTTTGCTCAAGTACAGTATTGATTGTACATTTTTTGTATTATTCACTATTGCATGGCATTTTGAAATGCAGTCATTTCTGTAAGTTGTGTAAGGTTTTTTTTCTTTGTTGTTTTCCCCAAGGTTTTTACTTGTGGTAATGTTTCTGGATCACAACACTTTGGCCAGTTCAATGTAATTATCTCTTCCACAGTGGAGAAGCCTGCAGGGTGAAAGGGGAGGTGGGGGTGCAGAAGGAACAGGAGGAGAAGGATGAGAATAACAAGCATGAGCAGGAGAGAGAAGAAGAAGAGGTGCAGCCAACTCTGCAGAAAGAGTGGAGGTCGACAGAAACCAGACAGACTGCAAGAGATGACGAACAGGAGGAAGAGGAGCTAAACTTCACACATGAAGTGAAGGGAGACCTCCACCACACAAGGGAGTGGAGACACAAAAATGAAAAGAAGGAGGCGAAGGAGGACAATGAAGAAGAAGAAAGAACACTGCAAAACAAGGTTTGCTTTGTACAGATTGTAAGGACATCTATGGATTTATACACACATACACACACACACACACACACAGGGTAAAAATATGGCAGAAAATGTGATTTCCAATTTAATTTTTATTTTTTTATTCTGTTACATATATATATAACAGAATTAATTTACAAAAATATATTATATATTTAATATAAAATATATTATATGTATATTAAATATAATATTCTCCTTTTATTTACTCTCTTATGGAATATTCTTTATATTTAAATTTACTTAGGTAATTGTCGTTTTTGCACAATAAGATCAACGTAGAGCAATCTTGAGAACAAGATCATACTTTCATGTAAAATTTGCAAGATGCTACCTCAGAAAATGTCAGGAGGTTTGTGAGTCTATCATTTAAGGCAGATTGAAGATCCATTTTCAATAAAACACTGTTGACATGGATGTCATGCAGCAAGCACATGGGTTCTAAATCAACTTTGTAGAATTACACTCTTCTGGAAACAATTTTAAATTGTATATTTGGCTATGTCATTTATAATCCATTGTAATCGTGCACATAAAAACAATGAATCTCATGAAATCTTAAAGAATTTTCATGAGATAATAACATCAAGGACAAACTAACTTCAGTTTTGCCTCCATTATTCAATCTCTCTCACAATTTGTCAAATGTGTCCAACAGTTTCACATAGTGGGATGTTAAGAAGTTGGGATTTAGGCATTTCATTTTGTTATTCAGACATCTACAAAGCAGTAGTTTACTGACATAGCTCCAGAAAAATGTCCTGTTTCCCCCAGTGTTTCATAAAAAGTGCTTCATGAAGTACACGCAAGCTTTTTAAACAACTCCAATTTCATAGAATTTGGCTCCAGATCTGAAGCAATAAAGTGAAAGAATGCTGCTTTGGCATAGATGGTGTCAAAATGAATCAGAGCCTGACAAAAGCACCAATGATGTAAGGCACTGTGGAAATTCCAGTTTTTATCACCAGCAGTGGGCCAGGTATTCATTAGGCTTTTGCCAGCAAATAATGCAGTGTGAGCGAACAGTGAAAACAAGTTTTAAAAGTTTCACACTTTTAAAAAAGGGCGATATTGGGGAAAACTGTTAAAATTGAATTATGCATCAGCACCTAGCCCCGCCAACATTTGAAAGGGGTGCACTCTAAAAGCACCAAACAGCAGCTACGCTTTCAGAGAGGTACATTGTTGTACCATTAATCCTACGACAGCTTATGTCTGGAGTGTTAGTGTTTAAGATGCTGTCATTGTATCCTTGATGGGGGGTAGTTATTTGTTACAATTGTGGTTTGTGCTTTATGGAAACCAACCCTGATCCTCTTAGGAAAATTTTCTGCCATAATGTACAAAGGCTGCGATACCAAAACCAGCAACATCTGGTTTTATTTTGCTTTTCCCCACCCAAGGGTGAAGTGGATACTAATTTGCCTTAAAGAAATAAGAAAGCTTATTAATTTAAATGATCTTAAACTCTAAATGAAACAATGCAAATATGTGCTTTATACTGCTTTGAGGCATATATTTACCTTGCCTTCAGTGTACACAAATTAAGGTCAGAAGTGCACTTTTACTGCACACCTGTCTATCAAATACAAATGTTCTGTTTTTCTTTTCTTTTTTTCTAGCGACTGACAGACAGCAGAGACCAGTGGAGCGAGGAGGAAAACAGAAGCTCTGCCATTTCTCTCTGCAGCAGCAGTGACGGCGAAGAGTCACTAAACTGCTACGGTCCCATGAGCCCAACATTCAAGGTAACTTGTAAAACCGAGGGTGATCTGTAGGACGCCTTTTGGTATTTACTGGGTCTCCATAATCATATGGTGTCCAGTGTAAGCCTCCTTACAGAAAAGGTAATATCTACTATGCTCCGGTGCAGAATTTGATGTACTCTGCTGTTCCTGCATTTACATATTGTTCAATCAGAATACAGAAAACAACTAAAGTTAAAGTTCAATGCAAAGTTTTCATGTGATATGTTATGTACAAGTGAATTTTGATTACTTTACAGGTTTTATAGGTGTTTCCTTCAAAAATTAAATTTCTTGTAAAATTCCCTTGATTCTGTTTGAGGATCTTGCGACTCATCTTTGAAGGACTAGTTCCTTCTTCATTTTTTAACAATGAAGCAGGTGTATAAATCTAACCACGTGGATCGGTCTGGGTCAGCTTCAGTTGCCCCCAGAATTTTTACCTATGATGATGTTATATTGCTCAGATAGTGTAATGAACTTCTGATGATAAAGTCTTATTGTGTTACATTGTATTAATCATGTCTAAACCCATTGTCTCTTTAATGCCCCCTGATGTCCCAACAGAAACTCCTCATACAGTTTTACCCAGTAAGTAACCTGCATGTGTCAGCTGACCTATTGTGCAGCAATGGAAGACAGTCATTTGTCAAACTTAAGGTTTGGTTACACTGATTAAAGAGCAGACATGAACTGCACAGTTTTATTGGTAGGATTTTTAAATGGTGAGAAAACCTGTTATTGTTCGTTAAAAAACCTCTTTGAAATTTGAAGTTAATACCACCCTAACATTGCCCTCAGTGGTTTGGTGACCGGATGGATGTTAAAAAGTTCCAAACAGGGAAAGGGTAAAATGACTTGTGGACAACAGAGATTTTTTTTATTTTGCAGTGACTTTTGATGCAGTATAACTGACTTCTATAGGAATTTGTGTCTTAGCTTACTCTGTCTCTTTACAGGATGAAGTCAGCAGCCGCATCTCAGCAGATGGTAAATGCAAGGTGAGTCAGGGTGAAAAACAGCAGGCCACTCTCAAGTAAACTCAAGCAAACACACCCTGATACACCCCGAATCTGGCAGCACTGCTATTAGAAAGACTGCAAAAACTTGAAACTACTGATAATTTGATCTGCTACAAGAGGAAAAACCTGCAGCTGCAAACTGAAATCTATCTCAGTAATAAAAGTATTAGGTATCTTAACCCCCTGAAGTCATGACATATGACTAACCCGATATTTTGAAGAATGTCAAAAGAGACTTTTTTCTAAACAAATATAAATAGTAGTTATGTGTGTCAGTTAGAATAATCTTTGTTCCCTGATAGTCAAGACTTGGAAAAACAATTCAATAAAAACAAAAATGACATATAAGGAAGACCTAGGGTTAAAGTTAGGGTTGGGAGTTGTTAATGATGATGACCTTTGACCTCAGAAAATAAAGGATTTCTGTCAGAGGGTAAAAACAAGACATAAAAAACCTTTGTTTTCTGATAACAAATTGCCTGCGGTGTTTTGCAAAAGGTCTAACAGGTCAAGTATTGAACAGCTCTTATTAGAAACATTATAGGGTCAAGGTTTATCCTGTTAAACTGAAGCTGGTTGAAGAGAGGGAACATTTACTATCTTTGTTGCATGGACTTGAGATGAGGACTTGAGAAGGAAGACAGAGAATTTATCAGAGTAATGTTTGGATGAGTCATGAAGACAGTAATTATGTAATTGTTAGTAGAATATTATTTGACAGTTGATTTCCTTTGTGAAAGAACACTGAAGTTTTTGTGTCTCCTTTTTGTTTGTTTTTTTACTACTGTTTAAATTGTTGATCTGCGAAATGCAAATTAATAAACAGAAAATTTTCATTCCTCAGATCACAGAGCGAACAGAGTCTCTGAGGAGAAGGTAAGGCCTACTAATAAAAAACAAACACAATGATCAAACTCTAACACATGCAGAAACCTTTCTTTCAGTGTGATGTGAGTTAATATGATGTCCATCACCATTTACACTTATTCTGAACAGAAACACCAAACTTTCCTCTGGAAGGACATAAAGAGTTTGTACCACATGCTAAAATCAGACAGAATTACACTTTTGCCATGACTGATTCAGTTGTTTATGCATTCTTCTAAAGCACCAGCAACATAAAGAAGACACTGCCACCTCTTCCTGTTTCCAAGATCGACAAGAGACTGGAACAATATACACATGCCCTGGAGGTAAAACTGCAGTGTTTTTCTTCTCAAGCAGTTAGAGGATATTTGTGGGATAATTGTCTTGTAATCATTAACAGATTCCGCAGACTGATCACTTGAAACCTCAGAGGACACTTTAGACTGCTCTAATTTCGTTTTTTAGTAGCAGCGGTTGGTTGATCCTCCCTGAGGATCCCTCCCTGATCCTCCTTCCTTCTGCTGGAGGTTTCTTCCTGTTAAAATGCAGTTCTTCCTTCTCACTGTCACCAAGCTTGTTCATGGGAGATTTTCTTGAATATTGTGAGGTCTTTGTTAAAATAAATACATTTTAACCTGGGTGTGAAAAAGATGGTGTGGTCTTGGCTCGTTTGAAAATACGGTTATCATTTATCACAGGGGAAAAGTGTTTCTGGGTATTTATCCCAATAAAAAGAATACCAAAATTAACGAAAAGGTGATGGTGTTTAATAAAACATAAAGAAAGTAGAGAAAAAACAGTTAAATCTATTCAATTTGCCTGTGACTGGCAACAATTATTGCTTTAAAAAACATTTTTAAATAAACTGGTTTATATTGTCTTGTGAATCACACATCATTATTGCTATATATATATATATATAGCAATAATAGGTAAAGTATTAAAGTGAAGGATGTAAAATCAAGAAGAAATTGATCTGTTGTGCAAATGGGTTTTCATTTTTGTGTATGTGTGGAGTATCATCGTTTCACAATAAAGGCAAAAACAATTCCACTAATATTTGGTTGGTTTACAAACTAGCACTCCCTCACACAGTGACTCTCTCACTAGATTCTCAGACCTGACCTAAACTTTTCTACTTTTCTCTCTTTCTCTCATCTTATTTTTCTCAGCTCTCCTCAAAGGAAGGCAGATCAGGCTGCCAGACAGTGACTGATCTCACTGCTCCTGCTGAACCAGTTGCATCCAAGAAGAACCTGTTTGAGGCCGGAGATGCCTGGAACCAAAATGCCACCTCGATCACAGCATCTAAGGTTTATGGAAACATAATGCGGGGGGTGTTGGGGGGGGGGGTCTTTATGTTTCCAATCATTTCAAAAATAATATATTTTAAACAGAAAACAGGAGGGAAGGTTTCCTAGGGGAGTGCTTTTGATATTACTGTAATACATTATGTATTTTTTTTACATAAATTGGGTTGAGGGGCAGCCATTTAAAACTTTTAAAAATGTAAATGAACTTAACCATGTACGTATGTGTTGTATATGTCACTTTTCTCTCAGGACGCAGATGCTCTAAAAGTGGGTGTTGCTGATCTCATCAACCAGTGGGTGAAAGGAAGTGAAGACGGAAGCAGGTGTAGCTCCCCCTCCAAACCAGCAGTAAGTCAGATTATTATTATTATTTTTTCTACATGAATTACATTAAATTGATTACATCAGTTTTTAAACAAGTGTTTTGCCCAGTCTTTATGTCTTTTTCCCACCAAAAATGGAAAGGCAACAACTACTTTAAAAATATACAAAACCAAAATTATTTCCCATCGACCCAAAGGTGTAATTTATGATTTTAATGCACCCTGCCCAATTCCATATAAGTTCATACGGTCAGTGTAGGTGGCTCAAAAGTCCACATTTACCAGGGTGTCAGGATAATGTCTTCTGCTTCCATGTTTATTAATCCTCCCAGGAAGATTTCTATGGATCTAAGAGCATGTTTTTTGTTCAGATTTTGTCAAAGTTAAACAACACACAGCAAAAAGAAATGCCTCTTATTCAACAAGCTAGTGGTTAGTCCTTTTTACACAAAACTACTTCTTCTGCTTTTATGGATGTTTCTCTGAACATGAATATTTATATTCTTATAACACACTTTGTAAGTATCACGCTGTTTACGGTGTCAGCTGCTATCAGCTTTTGTTTAAGGGGTACGCCATTGCTCATATTTTTTCATATTTTTTGTCATTGTATATACTGCTATAGCAGTGGATGATCAACTTAAACATACCCAAAGTATCATGATGTCAGTGTAGTTTGTATAAATAAAACCAAAAGCTCAGGCTTCAGACCTCTCTAAATCAGTAAATAAGTAAGATTCATTTAATGGGAATCTTTAAAGTGAATACAAAATAAAGTACAAAATAGTGAAGCTTAAAAGAAGAAAAGTTTGATTTCAGAAGCAATAATGAATTTTGCCATCTGCAAGGGAATGATGTCATGAGTATTTGGTGAAAGAGCAAATCAAATTTTGCCCCACTCTTCATGTGTGTGTCATCTGCTTTCACTGCCAAAGGCTTTGTACAGGGGCGATTCTAGGATCAGAGCTTTGGGGGTGCTGAGCACCCAGAGAGCTGCCCAGCCAGGCAAGATAAGCTTTACACGTCACGATGAGACTTCTTCCCTGTCTCTGTCAGTCCCTGCATCCTTAAATGTCTCCAGTTGTCCCGAGTTCCCTCTGACTGTCTCCTTGGTGCATTTAAACCCCTGTTCCTCCCTGTCCTCATCGTCTGTTGTCTTCATCTCTGTTATCAGTCATCATAATTTTGCCATCTCTGTGCAAGTCTGCAAATTTCTTTATTAAATCATAAGATTCTTAAATTCATCAAGTCTCTCTCTGCCTGGGTCCTCGTCACAAACATGACATCACTGTTTTGTACATTTTAACACAATTTAATCCCCACATTTGTGAAAGAAAAGCAACAAAACCTGTAACAAAACCATCAAATCTGATAAAGGTTATTTAAATGATGCTCATAGTGAGTAAGAAGTAAACTGAGTGCATGTTTTGGACAGAGATTCACTTTTAATGTGTATGTATAATATAATACAGATACATAAAAAACACTCCCAAAACAGAATAAATTATTACAAAATATTAATAAAAAACTATAAAAATGGAGGCAACTTTAACTGTGGTAGAATGTATACAATGTTAAATAATAATGTTATATTATTAAATTTAACTAATTTAATAATACTAATTTTGTGTTGTAAGATTTATGAGTTTCATGCTTTCATAGTGGTACTTGGGAGAGCTTGACATTTTTCTCAGGTGGTGCACACTGTAAAAAGTTTGAGAAACACTGATAAGTGTTTCTCTGCCGCATAAGTCTGTATGCGGCAGTCATACAGACAACTGGACGGTCCAAAAGTTAGCCTACCTATTACTGGCTGAGGTTTTAGTGGAGTTGTGGCTGAACCACATAAAAATATATCATTAATTTTAATCTCCTCAATCAATGATAATGTTATGTTGGAATGTTGTTAAAGAGGGTCAAAAATGTTTCAACCCAGTTTGTTTTGCAGATTCTGTATAGCAGCTTTAATATAGGGAGAGCACAACTTCCTGATTGTATGATTAAAATCAGGTTTTTTCTCTTCGTCAGTTTAATAGTTTCTGTTTTGCCTGTCACTGTTCCCTGTCTGTTTTCTTACCTGGTTCTTCCTGACCTTGTACTTTCTCCTCACGTTCCCCTCTTTCCTCTCTCCCTCTTTGGACTGACAATCATACACTAATAGATTGTATTCAATTAGATGAAAAAATTACATTAATATGAAAAAAGAAATTATTAAGATCACTAACGAAAAGTCCTGTCTCAGTGTACTTTCAACCAAAAGGCAAATAACCAAACCACATGAACATCTAATAAAAGATATAAAATATTGAAACACTGATCTAACATTATCCTTTATTGACGGATCATTTGATTTTATACTTTTACCTGAATGTGGCTCCTGTTTTTGAAAAAACTTCCTTATATCCATTATGAACCTGACTGTCTCTCTCTACACAAACACACACACACACACAACAGGAGTTATAAGGTTAATGGGCATTCAGTCAGTTAGCTAGTTAGTATCCATTTCAAACAGGACAGTGGTAACAACAGCAGGCTACGGACAATTTTAAGTTTTAGATTTTAAATAGGCTGTATACATTTCAGTGGGAGCAACAGGACGGTCAAATGTCGCTGAATTTACTACAGAGTAGGACGGATTGTAGGGTAGCAAACATCATTGGAAAACACGTTTTCAACACTGCAGGTTACCTGGGTGTAATGTTTTTCAGCTAAAAAGAAACATGACTCCTATCTAACTACATAAAGAGTAACTGAAGGTTAAATGCTGCTAATATGTCCTGTTTTAATCCAGGCACTCCACCTCCGCTCCGCTGCGTCTCAGCTACCATCGCTCCGGCAGCAACGACCCTAGAGCCAGAGTGGGGGGAGCTGGAACAAACCATTTTGGGAGGGGGGAGGGGTTATCTATACTTTTGTTGTTAAAATGTTCCGTCTCAACCAAGTACTGTATGCTTTTTATATTTTTAGTAGTGTGTCACACAAACAGCAAATATTGTCAAAAAAAAGTAAGAAATCTTTGGGGGTGCTTTGATTCATTTTGGGGGTGCTTCAGCACCCCCAAAAATGGGCTAAAATCGCCCCTGGCTTTGCATATGCACATTGTTGTTTCCCGCACTCAGAATACTTGACATCAAGAGCGTTCAACTATTCCCTCATGGCAGTCTTTCATGCCAACATAATTTTAAAAGACCATTTTTAAAATGTTTCGTCGCCCTGTGACCTTAAAATGTATTTTTTTTGTTGTTGTTGTTCTTAGTTATTTATTGTCAGATTCACAAAATTCTCTAAAATTAGCTATGATTCTGTTCCTATCATTTACTATTATTATTGTCAGTTTCATACAGTTTCAGCTTTTTCCTCTATTCTCTAAATCTCTTACTATTTCTTATTCTTTAAAGTCTTTCAGTCCACATCATTCTCTGTTCTTTTCTCCTTCAAGTTTTCGCTTCCCAGTTTCTTTTCTATCTGTGTAAATCAGCCTCAGGTTTACAGGCTAGTCAGTGAAAGTCTGCCCCCTCATGGCAACATCAGCAGCTTTCACATGTTGCTCGTTCAGACAGAGATAACAAAGTGTGGTTTGTTTACTGTTCCTGTTTTCAGGAAATCAAGCCTGGTGGTGTTTTAAACAAGAAAAATTTATGGGAGAGCCTTGGAGACACGTTATCGTCTGGGAAAGAAGGAAAGGTACACGCTCACACGGAGAATGGCGGAACACAAACTTTTAAACGTTTGTCTTGACCAGTATTGCTTTATTGACTGAATTGCAGGAGAGCTCCACTGGCAAAAGATATAAATTTGTGGTGACAGGTCACGGCAAGTATGAGAAGGTTTCTGTTGACAGCAGATGCAGTGAGGACATAAACTGCCAGTCAGGTGAGAGAATCTTTTAACGAGTAATTCTAACATTAGATAAGATGCACTATTGTAATGGAAAATGTTGGAAACTTGCTTGGAAAGGTTAAAAAAAGGATAAATAAAAATAAAACAAGAAAGAAAAGGAGAAAGAAAATGAGCTCAATAAAATACAAAATAGAAAATGATGAAGAGCTCAATAAAACACAATAATCGAGAGATAGCTATCAAGGAAAAAGTGATCAAATATTCTTTTTCTTTTTCTAGAGGGAGCAATATATTAAGGACTGTTTCATCACATAAGCTCTTTTATCCAGTTTTATATAAATGTGGAGGAAAGCTCCCCTAAAGTTAAGTTAATATAATATCAGAGTGTGTGTCGCTACAGGAGCGGTGATGTTATTTGCAACCAGTTTGTGCAGTTGTGACTGTGGGGATAGAGTCATAACATTGTGGGTGGGGCTCAAATGAGACAATTAATCTATGTGTGGAATATTGATGGAAAAGAATCTAGCTTAATTTTTGAGCAATGGAAGGAAGTACTTTTACAGTTAGTCTAACCATGGCTTTTCCACATACCAAAGCCTTACTTTTACTTTAAAATGTAAAATACTGGCTAAAGGTTTTACTGTATGAATCTTAAATGTAAGTTACAATTACAATTGGTTCAGTCTTGAACAATATTTACACTCAAGTTTGGAAATTAAATTACTTAAACCAAATTGTCTGAGTAACAAATAAAAGATTTGTTGCTTTTGCTTAAATGCACACTGGAACTTTTATTTAGCCCACTGTCAGAAATAATCACTTGACCATCAAATGTGAACTAATGTGTTATATTAGTCTGTCACATTTTCTCTATTTTTACCTGTTTGCATTTTTTTTTTCATCAAAACTGTCATCATCAGGAAACTGTCATCGGGGGAAAAAAAGATCTTTCTCATACATTTATATATAACCAAACAGGGAAGTCAAATATTGAGACTCAAGCTAACACATTATTCATTTTGGTTTTTAAATTTGGAGGGGCTGAAAATAACCCAAGTATAACAGTGGAACACTTCTAATGAGCTATCCACTCTGATGTGCCGCCACTTGGAACTTTTACAGTATTTCCTCTGAGAAGGAAAAAAAAGGAAAATTCAAACAGTTTCACAACACGTTATGTATTTTTAAAAATCACACATATATTAAGCATCACCCCAATAAATGGGGCTGTTTTTAGATTATGTGGTTTAAGTCCCCTTCAATGAAGAAATTCCACATCACAATGGTGATCTCAGAAAAAAACAAAACCCCAAATTAAACAGATTTTGAATCCCAGTAATGTAACAGAAAGATTTAAACAAAACAGCATCCCATCAGCACAATCCTATAGACAGACACGTGAAATGTCACAAATCTACTCTTCACTTATTTTCCTTCAGTTTGTCTTCCTACATCAGCCATATTTACTGTCATCATCATTTACCAGTGGTTTTATATATATATATATATATATATATATATATATATATATATATATATATATATATATATATATATATATACAGGGAATGCAGAATTATTAGGCAAATGAATATTTTGTCCACATCATCCTCTTCATGCATGTTGTCTTACTCCAAGCTGTATAGGCTCGAAAGCCTACTACCAATTAAGCATATTAGGTGATGTGCATCTCTGTAATGAGAAGGGGTGTGGTCTAATGACATCAACACCCTATATCAGGTGTGCATAATTATTAGGCAACTTTCTTTCCTTTGGCAAAATGGGTCAAAAGAAGGACTTGACAGGCTCAGAAAAGTCAAAAATAGTGAGATATCTTGCAGAGGGATGCAGCAGTCTTAAAATTGCAAAGCTTCTGAAGCGTGATCATCGAACAATCAAGCGTTTCATTCAAAATAGTCAACAGGGTCGCAAGAAGCGTGTGGAAAAACCAAGGCGCAAAATAACTGCCCATGAACTGAGAAAAGTCAAGCGTGCAGCTGCCAAGATGCCACTTGCCACCAGTTTGGCCATATTTTAGAGCTGCAACATCACTGGAGTGCCCAAAAGCACAAGGTGTGCAATACTCAGAGACATGGCCAAGGTAAGAAAGGCTGAAAGACGACCACCACCGAACAAGACACACAAGCTGAAACGTCAAGACTGGGCCAAGAAATATCTCAAGACTGATTTTTCTAAGGTTTTATGGACTGATGAAATGAGAGTGAGTCTTGATGGGCCAGATGGATGGGTCCGTGGCTGGATTGGTAAAGGGCAGAGAGCTCCAGTCCGACTCAGACGCCAGCAAGGTGGAGGTGGAGTACTGGTTTGGGCTGGTATCATCAAAGATGAGCTTGTGGGGCCTTTTCGGGTTGAGGATGGAGTCAAGCTCAACTCCCAGTCCTACTGCCAGTTTCTGGAAGACAGTCTTCAAGCAGTGGTACAGGAAGAAGTCTGCATCCTTCAAGAAAAACATGATTTTCATGCAGGACAATGCTCCATCACACGCGTCCAAGTACTCCACAGCGTGACTGGCAAGAAAGGGTATAAAAGAAGAAAAACTAATGACATGGCCTCCTTGTTCACCTGATCTGAACCCCATTGAGAACCTGTGGTCCATCATCAAATGTGAGATTTACAAGGAGGGAAAACAGTACACCTCTCTGAACAGTGTCTGGGAGGCTGTGGTTGCTGCTGCACGCAATGTTGATGGTGAACATTGCGTGCATTGCTGTCTGTTTGGGATCTGACTCTTGGTGGCGCTGTCACTTGGTGTTCGCTCGCTTTGTGGTAGAGTATCACTTCCTGTTCCTGCTCAAACACAGTGGTGTTTCTGAGTAGCTTTTCTGCTTAGCAATTTAATTTAAATCTTTTGATACATCCCTTTTTCATAGTATAATCTTAACGTGCTTCATCTGAATCACCCTTTCTGTGTACTCACTACCTAATTTATAGCCAAAGTATTCACTCACTGTCTCTTTACTGTTTCGCTAGCTTAGCTTAGCTCGTAGCCGACTCGTTAGCACCATGGCTACTTCACCTGTCCCTCCTGCACTTTCCTGCTCATTGTGTCAGATGTTTAGTTACTCCTCGGCCTCCTTTAGCAGTAATGATACCTGTAATAAATGTAGCATATTTGCAGCTCTGGAGGCCAGGATTACTGAATTGGAGACTCGGCTTCGCACCCTTCATTCACCCGTAGCTAGCCAGGCCCCTGTAGCTGGTGCAGCCGAAGATAGCGTAGGCCCCGCTAGCTGTTCCCCGGCAGACCCCAAGCAGCTGGGGAAAGAGGGCGGCTGGGTGACGGTGAGGAGGAAGCATAGTCTTAAACTGAAGCCCCAGGTACACCACCAACCTGTTCATGTGTCTAACCGTTTTTCCCCACTCGGCGACACACCCGCCGGGGGTCAAACTCTGGTAATTGGTGATTCTGTTCTCAGACATGTGAAGCTAGAGACACCGGCAACCATAGTCAATTGTCTTCCAGGGGCCAGAGCAGGCGACATTGAAGGAAATTTAAAACTGCTGGCTAAGGGTAAACGTAAATACAGTAAGATCATAATTCACGTCGGCAGTAATGACACCCGGTTACGCCAATCGGAGGTCACTAAAATCAATATTGAATCGGTGTGTAACTTTGCCAAAACAATGTCGGACTCTGTAGTTTTCTCTGGTCCCCTCCCCAATCAGACCAGGAGTGACATGTTTAGCCGCATGTTCTCCTTAAATTGCTGGCTGTCTGAGTGGTGTCCCAGAAACGATGTGGGCTTCATAGATAATTGGCAAACCTTCTGGAGGAAACCTGGTCTTGTTAGGAGAGACGGCATCCATCCCACTTTGGACGGAGCAGCTCTCATTTCTAGAAATATGGACAAATTTATTAAACCCCCCAAAATATGACTATCCAGAGTTGGGACCAGGAAGCAGAGTTGCAGTCTTACACGCCTCTCTGCAGCTTCTCTCCTCCTGCTACCCCCCCAAAAACCCATCTCCATTGAGACTGTGTCAGCTCCCAAAAAGACAAAAAACAAACCAAAAACCAGCAATAAACAACTTAAACATAAAAAATCACAAAGAAAGAACAATACAGTATCCACATCTGAACCAAAGAGTAAAACAGTGAAATGTGGATTATTAAATATTAGGTCTCTCTCCTCCAAGTCTCTGTTAGTACATGACTTAATAATTGATCAACAAATCGATTTACTCTGCCTTACAGAAACCTGGTTGCAGCCGGATGAGTATGTTAGTTTAAATGAATCAACACCCCCGAGTCATTCTAACTACCAGAAATCTCGAAGCACAGGCCGAGGGGGCGGTGTGGCAGCAATTTTTCACACCAGCCTATTAATTAACGAAAGACCAAGACAGACTTTTAATTCATTTGAAAGCCTGATGCTTAACCTTGTCCACCCCAGCTGTAAAACTCAGAAACCAGTCTTACTTGTTATCATCTATCGTCCACCTGGGCCTTACACAGAGTTTCTCTCTGATTTCTCAGACTTTTTATCTGATTTAGTGCTCAGCTCAGATAAAATAATTATTGTGGGTGATTTTAACATCCATGCAGATGCTAAAAATGACAGCCTCAACATGGCATTTAATCTGTTATTAGACTCAATTGGCTTCTCTCAAAATGTAAAAGAACCCACCCACCACTTTAATCACACTCTAGATCTTGTTTTAACATATGGCATAGAAACTGAACATTTAACAGTGTTTCCTGAAAACCCTCTGCTGTCTGATCATTTCCTGATAACATTTACATTTACAATAATTGATTACACAGCAGTGGAGAGTAGACTTTATCAAAGTAGATGTCTTTCTGAAAGTGCTGTAACTAAGTTTAAGAATATAATCCACCCACTGTTATCATCTTCAATGCCCTGTACCAACATAGAGCAGAGCAGCTATCTGAACGCTACTCCAACAGAGGTCGATTATCTTGTTAATAATTTTACCTCCTCACTACGTACGACTCTGGATACTGTAGCTCCTGTGAAAACTAAGGCCTCAAATCCAAAGTCCCTGACTCCGTGGTATAATTCTCAAACACGTAGCCTAAAGCAGATAACTCGTAAGCTGGAGAGGAAATGGCGTGTCACAAATTTAGAGGATCATCATTTAGCCTGGAGAAATAGTTTGCTGCTTTATAAGAAAGCCCTCCGCAAAGCCAGAACATCTTACTATTCGTCACTGATTGAAGAAAATAAGAACAACCCCAGGTTTCTCTTCAGCACTGTAGCCAGGCTGACAAAAAGTCAGAGCTCTACTGAGCCAACCATCCCTTTAACGTTAACTAGTAATGACTTCATGAACTTCTTCACAAATAAAATTTTTATCATTAGAGAAAAAATTACCAATAATCATCCCACAGATGTAATATCATCTACAGCTACTCTTAGTACCATCAATGTTAAGTTAGATTCTTTTTCTCCAATTGATCTTTCTGAGTTAACTTCAATAATTAATTCCTCCAAACCATCAACGTGTCTTTTAGACCCCATTCCTACAAAACTGCTCAAAGAAGTCCTGCCATTAATTAATGCTTCAATCTTAAATATGATCAACCTATCTCTAATAATCGGCTATGTACCACAGGCCTTCAAGGTGGCTGTAGTTAAACCTTTACTCAAAAAGCCATCTCTAGACCCAGCTGTCTTAGCTAATTATAGGCCAATCTCCAACCTTCCTTTCATATCAAAAATCCTTGAAAGAGTAGTTGTCAAACAGCTAACTGATCATCTGCAGAGGAATGGCTTATTTGAAGCGTTTCAGTCAGGTTTCAGAGCTCAGCACAGCACAGAAACAGCTTTAGTGAAGGTTACAAATGATCTTCTTATGGCCTCTGACAGTGGACTCATCTCTGTGCTTGTCCTGCTAGACCTCAGTGCTGCATTCGATACTGTTGACCATAATATCCTATTAGAGCGATTAGAACATGCTGTAGGTATTACAGGTACTGCACTGCAGTGGTTTGTATCATATCTATCTAATAGACTCCAATTTGTACATGTAAATGGAGAGTCCTCTTCAGACACTAAGGTCAATTATGGTGTTCCACAGGGTTCAGTGCTAGGACCAATTCTATTTACATTATACATGCTTCCCCTAGGCAACATCATTAGAAGACATAGCATAAATTTTCACTGCTATGCAGATGACACGCAGCTCTATCTATCCATGAAGCCAGGTAACACACACCAATTAGTTAAACTGCAGGAATGTCTTAAAGACATAAAGACCTGGATGGCCGCTAACTTTCTGCTTCTTAATTCAGATAAAACTGAGGTTATTGTACTCGGCCCTGAAAATCTTAGAAATATGGTATCTAAGCAGATTCTTACTCTGGATGGCATTACCTTGGCCTCCAGTAACACTGTGAGAAACCTTGGAGTCATTTTTGACCAGGACATGTCCTTCAACGCACATATTAAACAAATATGTAAGACTGCTTTCTTCCATTTGCGCAACATCTCTAAAATTAGAAATATCCTGTCTCAGAGTGATGCTGAAAAACTAGTTCATGCATTTATTACTTCCAGGCTGGACTACTGTAATTCACTATTATCAGGATGTCCTAAAAACTCGCTGAAAAGCCTTCAGCTAATCCAAAATGCTGCAGCAAGAGTACTGACAGGGACTAGAAAGAGAGAGCATATTTCTCCTGTTTTGGCTTCCCTTCATTGGCTTCCTGTTAAATCCAGAATTGAATTCAAAATCCTGCTCCTCACATACAAGGTCTTAAATAATCAGGCCCCATCTTATCTTAATGACCTTGTAGTACCATATCACCCTATTAGAGCACTTCGCTCTTGCACTGCAGGCCTACTTGTTGTTCCTAGAGTATTTAAAAGTAGAATGGGAGGCAGAGCCTTCAGTTTTCAGGCCCCTCTTCTGTGGAACCAACTTCCAGTTTGGATTCGGGAGACAGACACTATCTCTACTTTCAAGATTAGGCTTAAAACTTTCCTTTTTGCTAAAGCATATAGTTAGGGCTGGACCAGGTGACCCTGAATCCTCCCTTAGTTATGCTGCAATAGACGTAGGCTGCCGGGGATTCCCATGATGCATTGAGTTTTTCCCTTCCAGTCACCTTTCTCACTCACTATGTGCTAATAGACCTCTCTGCATCGAATCATATCTGTTATTAATCTCTGTCTCTCTTCCACAGCATGTCTTTCATCCTGTTTTCCTTCTTTCACCCCAACCGGTCGCAGCAGATGGCCGCCCCTCCCTGAGCCTGGTTCTGCCGGAGGTTTCTTCCTGTTAAAAGGGAGTTTTTCCTTCCCACTGTCGCCAAAGTGCTTGCTCATAGGGGGTCATATGATTGTTGGGTTTTTCTCTGTATTTATTATTGTGCTATCTACTGTACAATATAAAGCGCCTTGAGGCGACTTTTGTTGTGATTTGGCGCTATATAAATAAAATTGAATTGAATTGAATTGAATTGAACAGATCAAAACACTGACAGAATCCATGGATGGCAGGCTTTTGAGTGTCCTTGCAAAGAAAGGTGGCTATATTGGTCGCTGATTTGTTTTTGTTTTGTTTTTGAATGTCAGAAATGTATATTTGTGAATGTGGAGATGTTATATTGGTTTCACTGGTAAAAATAAATAATTGAAATGGGTATATATTTGTTTTTTGTTAAGTTGCCTAATAATTATGCACAGTAATAGTCACCTGCACACACAGATATCCCCCTAAAATAGCTAAAACTAAAAACAAACTAAAAACTACTTCCAAAAACATTCAGCTTTGATATTAATGAGTTTTTTGGGTTCATTGAGAACATGGTTGTTGTTCAATAATAAAATTATTCCTCAAAAATACAACTTGCCTAATAATTCTGCACTCCCTGTATATATATATATATATATATATATGTATATATATATATATCCTTCTTGCAATACAGTCAGAAGCCCTTAACAATTCGTAACAATGCAGGAAACTAATCCTCACCTTTTAACTATTACACTGGATGAAGATAGTTTATCATATCGTCATTGTTTGGTGGAAACTATCATTCTCCAGCATGCTCATACAGGAAAACATCTGCTTTCATAGGTATAAATTTGTATTGTTGTATTATTGTAGGTTTTTTACCTTACAATAGAAAGCACTTTGAGGCAACTGTTGTTGTGATTTCACACTGTACAAATAAAACTGACTTGAATTGAATTGATTTTGCTGACAGAGGAGCTAATCTTTAACATTATGAATGAAGAGTGATGGAAAAGGGATTTGATTCTGGGATGCCCCCAGCCTGAGCAATATATGATTAAGCTATTAAAAAGAAACAAGTTTTGAGCCATGCTAGCAGCTCTCTCAGTCTGCACTGAGGCACAACAGTGTTTAAGCTTTGATAACATTGTGACAATGCTAGCACAAGTTTACCAGGCATAACACTTAACAGCCTTAATCATTTTAGTCTAGTGTGTTAGCATGCTAGTATGCTATTGTTAATTAATAAGTCATTATAATAAGCCATTATTTAAGGTACTTTGGTATCTGAGAACTGGACAAACTAAAGTTTGGACCTATTGAAGGCCCAGACTTGACCATGACTATTTGTAGCAGATAAAAACAACAGTAATTTGGTTGTGTACTAACAGGGGCATTGATATCAGTACAAAATCTATTGCTTGATTATATAGAAGCTGAAGATATTATGTCTAGAACACCCAACAGACCACCGTACCATTGGAAGAATGGTCTATCCAGTTCCTAAAGTTGCTAGCATGGCTAAAACCATAAACATTGCTCTTGTAGTTAAAACAATATGTTTTCATTAATGCCTACCTCTGCAGTATGCCAACCTATACATTGACTGTTGTTTCCTGCCTTGCTTGAAAACCAACACTTTTTTCTCATCAATATCTGACTTACAGAAACCTACATTTATTCTGACTACATGTTGAATCTTCATTTGTCTCAGGAAGTGTGCCTTCTTTCAAAATCCATCTGCCCTGTTGTTGCAGGAATGTCAAAGCCCTTTTTATTAAACAGACAAACTGCCTGCCAGCGATGAATACTAGAAGCTTTAAATTGTTTAGAAAAATAGAAAAAGGTCAAGCATTACAAATAAAACAATCAAATCTACAGTCTACAGTAAAAGCATTTAAAACTCCCAACTAGCCCACGATCAAATGAAAAATGAAAAATTTAAGCAAGAAGATTTAGACTTTATAATGTGTTTCTTTAATATTTTTCCTCCTTTTTGCTTTATCTTTTTTTTGTCAAGTGTACTTTTTTGGTCAAGTAAACCTGCACTACTTCACCACTAAGAGTACTTGAAAACATCTATTGTGTAGCAGTGATTTCTTTCTTTTTTTTTTTCTTTTTTAAAAAAAAAATTTTCTTTAATTTTTCATTACTTTCTTTTCCTTTATACTTTAAACTACACCACGGCAATGACAAAGTCCCAGCCTTGGGTCAAACACTTGTTGCAGCATTGTTGTCATTTTGCAGCCTTCACCACCTTTCCAAGAATAGTCAGCCAATGTTTTTCTTCTTTTTTTTCAAATTACTTTCAGTGTTCTGTCTATTGAGTTATGAATTAGTGATTTGATATATCATTTTCAAATCATTATCATTTCCATCATTACATATCTGCAGCTTTTGTTGAACCAAATCCTTTGGCTGTTCTGTTGAAGTCCTTGTGTTCTTCCTCCTGAGATTTCCGTTTTATCAGCCCCCTTTCAAACACTGCTGCTATTTTTGTGAGCGGCTTCTCCACTGCTTCTTTCAGCTTCCTGGCATCAAATCGAGGGCTGTACAGTAAAATTGGGAGACGACTGACAAATGAAGGAACCTCTGCCTGATTATCTTTAGCAGACTTTTTCTTGTCGGAATCAGTCTTGTTGGCATTGATCTGGTGCATAATTCGCTCTTTGGTAGAGAACATCTGAAAGAGGAGTGCATCCCACATCTTCAGTGCTTTAGGACCTTCTTTGTTTGTAGCTACCTCCTGATCATGTTGGTGTGCTGTCAACTTGTTATCAATTTGTTCTATTTTCTTATTGCTGCCACTGGAATTAACCTGAGGTTTAGCCTCTGGCTCTGGAAACTGGGGTTCCTCTGGCTCAACGACCATGTGCTTCTTCAGTCGTGTCCAACCACTAAGCTTACTCTTAAGGCCTTTTGGCTTCTGGGCTGCTTTCTGCTCACTGGATGAAGGAGATATTTCTGCTGCAACAAGCTTCTTGTCAGCAATTGAAGATGCAGTTGATGTCACTGACTTTGTGGAGGCTTCGACTATCGGGGTTCCTGTTGGTGCAGCTGGTTTGGACTTGAGTACACCCTTGCCTTTGAGTCCAGTTTTTTGCTGAGATAGCGGTGACGTTCCTCTGTTTGGGGATGGAGCTTTTACTGAGATTGAGGCCTGAGGCAGAGAGGCAGGAGTGGCAGAATCAATCACATCGGCTTTAATCATGGGTGGTTTCATGACAGTATCTGTTGCTGGATTTGTGGGGGAAATGCTCTCTACGAGTTGCTCTGTCATAGACTGAACACGAATGGTTGGTGAGCTAACCTGAGAACCATACTGGGGAGACTTTGAGGATTCTATTTGTACACCTGAGGACAGTCTTGGGTGTACCTGCTTAATGGGAGGTTTTGCTTCTGCTCTAGGTCCACTAAGCAGCGAAGAATAGCTGTGACGTGTGAGAACACTAGCGTCAGTGCTTAGTTGGGGGAGTTGTACATCTTGAGCTGAAATTTTATTGTGTTGCATTGGGGAGTTTATTTTTACCTCAGTGACTGAAGTATCATTAGTTCTAAGGGGTTTTATTTCTGATTTTGAGGTATTCTCTAAGATAGCAAATGGCTCAGTGGTTCTAGTAGGTCTGTTATTTTGAAAAGCTGTAATTGGAGGGTTTATCTGATCTTTCATTATGGTAGTAGTGGGGTTTATTTCTGTCACATGGTTTAAAGTCACAGAGCTTTGAGGGGACAGGGGTGTGGTAGGAGTACATGATTGTTTCGGTATATTACACACTCTTCTATCTGGTATAGGGGAAGGTTTAGTTACTGTATTGGGGCTATGTGGGACTTCTAAATCACTGGTGGCTTCATTGAACCATTGAAAATTTGTAGCAGGCTGTTTATTTGAAGAGCCATAAGAGATTGTTGGAGAATTTACAACACACATGTTAGTTTCTATTGATTTGTTTGTTTCAGTGTCAGAACTAAATTGTTTCAGTAGAGTCTGAGAGTCCACTGAATTCACAGTCTGAGCATTATTTCCAATCATTTGACTAGATCTTGCCAGTTGTGTAGTTTGCTGTTCCATGGATGCGCAATATGGTGCAGTATGAACAGTACAAAGGGAAGTTGTTGTATCCATAGATATTTCAGAGTTTTTCAGTTTTCTAGGTGGAGTTGATGAAGATTTATTGCTTGTAACTGGCTCGCTGGAAGAGACTTGTTTATTCACATGGTTTCTAGTAGCAATTTGATGTTCAGGTGTGTCAGGTGATTTGCCAAACTGTTTACCATCAACAGAGCCACAAAGAGAAGTTGTATTCATGGCTGGCTTTATTGAAGATAGACTCTCAGATCTGTCATTTTTCATCTGAGGGCTCTTTGGTGTCATACGCCTCATCGTACGGCTAGGAGGCAACGTTTGCTTACCAGCCTGTAAAGCATTAAATATTGGATTACCACTCAATGCTGCATCTGCCATTATTGGCAGGGCAGTTTCCATGTTAAGCCTGTTGGGGACTTTGGTTTCAGCAGGAGGAATAAACTGAGTATTGCTGTTCTGGAAATTGTTTGACTGTGTCTTTTCCTGTTGAATTGCCTCCAGATTTCTTAGTAATCTTGGTGGAACTGCATCTGTGAAAGAGTTTGCATTTGGTTTGCTGGCTAGTTTGTTTTCATTTAAGGGTATGCTAACTGTAGTGGTCCCTTTTGAAAGACTAGGAGCAGCTTGTTTTGTTTCAAACTCACAATTTGCTTGAATGTTTTCTGTTTGGGAAATTGTTGTGGAAAGACATTCTATTGCCATATTATCAGTTAATAAACCTACTCTCTCAGTGATGGTCTGTGGATGTACTTTGTCAACTGCTGAGTTTTTGTCTCTGTTAGCATCAGTATTAAAATAATTTGCCAGTTTGGGTTCTGTATTTGCTTGGTTTGATATTACTCCATCTTTAGTATTAAGAACGATTTCAGTTGCTTGTTGAGCAATTACTCTGCTAGAGTTTGTGTAAAAACGTATCCCTTGAACAACATTACTTTGATTACTGGATCCTATAGTCTGTGTGTTTATATTTTTGCTGATATTTGTTAGTTTTTGAGGCTCTTTTGCTGGCACATTGAATGAGTCCATTTTTAAAGGGAGGTTTTTGTTTGAAATCTTGGGTGACTGAATTGTGGTGGCATGTAGGGCAGGAGGGTTTGGTTCTGTATTTACAGACATATTTGATGCACTTAACATGGGCAAACAGCTCTTTTCAGCTGGTTGATTATGTGTATAAACCTGCATTTCTGCTTTGGGTGGTTGTATAAATTTGGAACTTTGCTCAGCTAAAGGTTGTGTGTAGATACTATACTCAGCAGAACATACAGATGCTGTGACAGGTCCATAGGATACCGCAGATCTTGGGGCTGTGATAACTGTCTCCTTAGGGTACATATTTACAAAAGTGGGCTCATTGATTGATATATCAGGGACGCATTCAGCCATTAAAGGCATAATGTTCCCAATGTTTGTCTTAGTGGGCACTTTAGTTTGCTTTTTGACATCTTCTCTTTGTTTGTGTAGTGTGGCTTCGGCAGGTATTTTAATCAACATTTTGTTGGACTGCTGTATTCCTGAGTTGAACTCGTCATTAATAATGTCGCTCTCTGAGAATTTAGACTCTGTCTGTGTGGGAGGAGATTGAACTAATGGGTTTTCACAGTCGGCCAGGTTTTTCACGGGCTTGGCATTGATTTGGGCATTGAAATCATGGACTGATGGCAAACTGACTCCACCAGCAGTTTCATAAGTTTGGACTGGAGATAGCTCTGTTTTTCCTGACTGGTCTCTTTTATTAGTCTGTGAAACTGAAGGTGTTTTATTGGGCTTGTAACCATTTTCTATAAAATGTATCACTTTTGCTTCAGGGTGTGTTTCTACATTTAGATCTGTTTTAGTTAAGGCTGAGGAAGAACTCGACAAACCATTGTTATCAGTGAGGCATTTTAGTGCTGCCTCTACAGAAAACTGTGCAACACTTTGTGTGAGTACCTCACCTGCTTTAGGCATTGGTATTGGAGCCTCAGAGTATGAGGCTTTTGGTGTGGATACATCACTTGGGGATTGTCGTATTGTTTTCTGTGCCAAGCCAAGGAGAATCTCAGGTTTTACTGTGTCCACGTTAGATGTTTTAAGTGATTGCATTCCAATACAGTGAGCGTCAGACCAATTTTCCTCAAAGACATCTTTCCTACATGATACAACCTGTTCAGCTGGATGTTCAGAATTGTTTGATGATGACACAGGTTGTAAACTGTGAACTGAAGAGGTCAGAATCTCATGTCCATTGAGCTGTTTTTCTGGCTTTGAGATATCTGAGCCATCTATGCATACATCTGAGTGTGGTTTATCGACAGAGCTTTCATTATTCCTGGGGGATACAGGGCTGTGATGTGATGTGATAGTCCTAATTCCACCATAGGCAGCATATTCAGCTGGAGTCAGCCCATAATATGTAGATCGTGATTTGGGCTTTGAATTTGCTAACGACATTTGACTCTCCAGCAGTGATGTCAAAGACTTGCGTGCCTCGATGACAGGAGGGCGATAGGTGGTGCACACTGGGCTGGAACATGGTGGTATTTGGACTGACGTCACTGGTGTAGGGTTAGGAGTCTTTGGTACATAAAGAAATGATGGAATCTTGGGCAAAGACAAAGCTTCATTTCCAGAAAAGTGTTCTGCATTTTGTTTTGGAGTGACAAGTTCTGTTGGTGTTGGTTTGACCATGGGGATGTTAGGTACAGTCATTTTCTCTCTGTGACACAGCTCTGAACTGCCAACACTAAAATTTATAGAAGACCTCTGGGTATGAATGTCTACCTCTTTGTAATTGCTGGCTTGCTTGACAGACATGTTATTTTTATGAGTCTGCCTTCGCTCTTCTGTGGCAGCTGGGGGTTTACTTATAGCACTAGTGTGAATCACTGAATTGTGTCTTGGAGCCTCCTTGGGGAGAGCAGGTACTTGCATATCTTGGGAACAGCTGGAAGCAGGACTTGCGGCAAATAAAAGCGGGTTAGGTTTTGATATTTCAAAAATGGGTGTGGATACTCGATTTGGCATGCAAGAGGGAGTCTTAGGTCTTCCGTGCTGTGTCCTAGATATTGATGTGTTCTTCTCTGTTTTCACCAGTGACACAGCTGTTTTCTCCTTGAATGTGGCAGATAATTGTGCACCATGGTAAGCTGAATTTATTGCTGTGAGGTCTTGGATGGAGGAAGGTTTAGAAATTTCATAAAATGTTGCCTTTGATGTATAAACCCTAGTTTGTGTGACTTCAGGCTTTGGCTCTTTCACTGCTTCAACAAGTGATATTTTTGAGGCGGTTACTTCAGGAGACATGTGGCTTGGAACAAAGTGGCCATTACTGGTAGGTCTGGCGGTCCAAGACAATATCTGGCTCTGAGGGTTGTCCTTTGAACCGGTATCGTTCTCCCTCTGGCTCGAAATAAAAGGTTGTGTGTGACTGTTGTAAATTGATCTCTGCACTGGAACAGAAGGTTGTTCTGCAGCTTGAGGAGGTGCCAGGTCTGGGCCATAATGGGAGGCAGCTGGGAAGAGGGTCAAGCTGTGAGTTGATATTTTAGGGCTGGACTGCGACATAGTGACTGGAGGGACTGTTGTGGCTGACCCATGGGAATTTTGTGTCATGTTTACATTGACAGTAGAAGAAAGAGGTGACGTTTTAAGCTTATCGGGTGGCAAGAGGGCTGGTGAACTGAAAGGTGGCATTGTAAGAGGAGTAGCATCATCAAATAAGAAAGAGGAGCACTCATACAGCGGAGCCACCTGCTCATCTACTGTCCTGATCTGAGCTGCAAGGGGCTGAGGAGGGAAGCCACCAGTTTGGCCATACGGGATACTCTGAGAATGAGGGAATGCAGATGGAGAGGGACTGTAAAGGGAACCAAAGGGAAAACCAGAAACAGGTGAATCAGCAATGTAGACTGAATCTGGTGTCTTTGGTGGGCTAGACTGATCGCTGTGTTCGAGGTCTGTGCTTGCTTCGTTGACAGGCGACAAACAGGAGCGAAAGGGGATAGGCGTCTGTGTGAGGCTGCCTTTTTTCTTGGCTCTCTTCTTCTTGAGTTTCTGAAGTCTTGCGTTGTCTTTTCCCGGCTTTGGCAATAAGGGCGGAGGATACGGCTGGGAAAGGTCAGACTCCAGCCCGTTGCTGTAGTTGACTTCCATCAGCATTTCACACTGCAAAACAGGTGACACACGTCAGTCAGAGATGATGGATTAGTCTAAATAACACAAAAGAAGAGTTCTGACTAAGACTAATTGGCTTAGTCAATATTTGTAATTAGACAAAGCCAACATTTCCTCAAAAAAGAAATTAACTCTATAAAAAGATTAAACAAATACTTTTGTGATGATGCTAAACACACTGATGATGAAACAAAGTTGACACAAAATGTACACATGAAGTGCCAAAATATTATGAGCAACCTATCTTCATTAATTAGAGATAATGGGTGTTCGATAAAGGTAATTCATTCTACAAGTGTAAATGCTAATAATATGTTTGTTTGTTTTTTTCCTTCACAGCTGGCCACTTCTATGAAGATTTGTAAAACACATGTTGGATTATGAAAGTACAATGCCGCTATCACTTGACAATTCTCTGTATTTCTGCCTTTAGGTTGGGGAAAGTGCTTAAATTTTCTGTTTCCTGTGGCACTTTGTTGAAATATTGCAAAATGTAGTGAAGCAAAAAGTAGGTCTTATCTCTGTTTATACTATATTTTTCTGTGATTGATATCTGATGGAACTTAATACATCTTTGACTACAGGTAAATAAATTCAATTAAACTGAGTGCTGATGATTGATTATGGTACTTTATCTGTTTAAAATGTTCTTCTTTCGCATTCATTGATTTGCTGCTTAGGTGCACTTAAAATCTTTTGCTATGTTCCCAGAATTCATCTGCATGCCAGCTGTACTGATTTAACCTGCGCGGATGGGCTCCAGGCCAAGTTTTCAGCTAGGTTTAGGAAACTATGAGCTCATATGACAACAGGCTCATAAGCAGGTTTCATAACTTTTAATTGGGTCCTGAAGATGCTGCACAGTTACAAGAAGCATCACTATTTGAAATAGAAAGGCATGTAAAGTCCTTCCTTATGGCAAGGCTGCTTTGAAAGGATGACAAACTGCTAATGAAAATAGTCTCTCAAGAAGACTGCAGGATTTAAAAATGGCCTCTGTACCAAATAAAAGTAAACAGAAGGAAGCTCACTGACACATCCAGGAGGGTGACCAGGTTCATGTCGAGGTGAGGGGTGGTAGCTTTAAGTCCATGACCAAAGTTTTAAAAAGTGAGAGGGAGTAAACTCGGCTGAAAATGATCAACCATTGATGGCACAAATGGTAACGTGTCCTCACCTACTGTGGTTGTACAGTGTTTTACAATGTGTTACTCATTCACACAGTCATCCACAGAACAATGGCAACTGGAGCCATCAGGGGCAACTTCAGGTTCAGCATAGGAAACTTTGGCACATATAGAACAACTGAGGATAGATCTACAAATACAGCATTTGATGGATTATCTACTATAATGTCTAAGCCACACCTTACCAAACAGAATTAGAGGTCAAAGACAAAAAACATGATTATCAGACAATAACTATAAAAGAAGCAAAAGCTTTTTAGAAGTAAATGAAAGAGAATTACTCTACAAAGTTGAACTCCAGCTTGAAACCGGCTTAGTTTCAGTTGGATATAATGTTGCTTTTTTGTGGACTCAAGCAGTCTGTGCTGCTGAGTATGAACTGAATCGTTCCCTTTCTGCCTGAACTCTGGAGTATCTTTGGGTGGCTGTAGAAAATGTCTGCAGTCTAATTTTAGTCCTAGGGAAATAAGAGCAAACATCCTGACACCGAGCACCTGCTGCCTGCTGTCCTGCACTCACTGAATTAGCCTCAGTCTGCTGGAAATTAATACCAGGGCCAAATCCTCTCAGAGTTGCTCCCAATGTGAGCTTAGCCTCATGTTTCGAAGTGATGATTTCTCTTAAATTTTTATTGTCCTGCTTGCACCAGTTTGGTCCAAAGGAAGCAGCCGAGGTTTAGCCCTTACATGAGCTTGATTTCTTTTAAATACATAAATTGCAGCAAATCTTCTGTGAAATCTTCTCCCCCACCTTCAAATTTTAACACCCTGGGATATTTGGAAGGTTTTGTGCAAATGTTTATCATGAACCCCTGTTGTCAAAGTGACTCCTGCTGTCACAGTGACAAGAAGGCCAGCTGACACTCAAGAAGACTCCCTTTTAAGGCTCTGGGGTTGGAAGTGGGAGGTCTCCAATGCAGCAACTCAAAAGAGGAAAGTGTAAGATTAGCTGCTTGCATTAAAACTGTGTCATGACCTCAATCTTTAAAGAGCTCGATTAGGCAAAATGGAGGCTGAGCATGACAATAGTTATCAGAGTGCTGCTCAAATTCAAAACACTTACCTGAAGTGTTAAGTGTCAGGTAGATAGGTGTTGTTTGTGTTTTCTTGGTTAAACTGCAAAGCAAACAACATTTTTGTGTAAGAAAAGAGATTGAAGAATTCATTTAGACAAGAATAAATGTGTTGTTGCACAGTTTTGATTGAAAACTGGTTCATGCTTTGATTTTTGCTGTCATAGCACAAAACTGTGCTGAAAAGTTCATTTTAAACTTTGCATTGCAAGCTCTCCTTCTCACGGATATTATGTCTGATATGCATCATGCGTTTAGGATTTCACATCGTGCACTTGTTGCTATCAAATCCTAGGTTCCCTTTGCAGGTTAGCACCTGGCCGACAGGCCAGGAATATGTTGAAGAACCACCAGCTTGTCAATCAAACAGACACTGAGTTTGACTGGTTTACCTTCAGTGAGTGGCTGTCAGGACCAACTGCTTTCTGTTTGTTAATCCCAGCTCAGGGTGCCACAGGGCCGTCCCGTCCTGAAGTGAAGTTGAGCCTTGGGGAGCAAGCCACAGTGGCTGTGGCTACTCCAAAAATAAAAATGTTTCCTGCAGTGTGTGTTGCAACAGCAGACGGGGGGGTTTCCATGCCACCTGAGATGTTGGAGGTGCCGCCCCTACAGGCAGCTGAAGGCCACCTCTACCTGAAGAAAGGTGGTAACTTTTATTTACAGCAACTCAGTCATCCAGGATGGACATCAGCTGGACTGGGGTCACTGGTTTGTAACCCACATTTAATTGTTGTTTACATCACAGCCATGCAATACAGAAAAAACATGCATGGTTACCTGGCTAATTAGTAGTCCACTATAATGATATGGTTAGTGACTCTGTCATACTAATTTATTAATCACAACTTTATGATTATCTTTTTTACCTTTGAAAGTATAGATATAGATATAGATTTAACCACCAGGGGCAGTATTGTGCCGTACAGTGTAGCAACTATGAGATAGTATTGTCACTCAGTCATAACTAGACTAAAATATACTTCCTACTTATGTGAAACTGTGCTGGGATACTGCGTTCTGATACCTGAAATTAATAACTAACTATCACTCAGTTTTAAAAGACAGGGTGGGGATAATCGCCCATTCACTGCATTGCAAATATTACAAGAAGCAGACAAAAAGAGATTGTTAATGTTAATGTTAGATGAATGTTAGGTTTAAAGTTTATGTACGTGGGACCAAGTAGAACTCTAAAGTAAATTTAGGTCCCCACCGATGTTTGAGTGGACAGCATATGGGGCTTTAAATCTATTGAGCTAACGCATATTGTTTTTTATTCAAAAAAATGTTTAATAAGTGTAATGAATTAATTAGCAGTAACAATAACAGCAATGGTTGAGGTATTTGCCTTAATATATAGTATTTTTTTTGGTGTATAGCCAAATTAGGCTGGCGACCACTACTCAGTCATTAGGGTGCAAGGTTGTTAGAGGTTGCAACATGTTAGCAAATACTTAGCAATAATAAGAGTCATCTGTAGCCATGTGCAAGTCCAATATTCACTCCCCTTTTAGCTCTGAGTTCGGTCTCACTAACTATAACTTAGTAAGGTCTGATGCCACAAGGAAATTTTAAAGATTTTGGGGTGTATATGCTTAACACTTATTTCTCCTGCAACGGTATTTGCTTGAGCCAAGCACTGAAGTCTGCTGAATTATCAGCATTTGTCATCATTTAGCCATGCTTAATAATCAATGGCATGTTCATGGCTACTTCTGCTTGACTTTCAGCTGACCAGTTAAATCCAGTCATGTGTATTTATTCACTAATACAGCTTGACTATAATGATTCAGAAGAACTTTTACTCAACTTTTACTTTTACTTTTACTTTACGCAGATTGGTTTTACTCAATCTGCCAAACCGTTTTGGATTCTGTGGCCCCATTTAGGCAAGGAAAAGCCAAATCTGAACCCTGGCTGAATGAAACCACCCGTGCTGCCAGAACAAAGTATAGGAGAGCTGGACATGCAAGAAGGATAAACTTCTGGTGTCATATTAAATATTACAATATTACTGGATTTCATATCAGAAAACTGTTCCCTACATTATGCTGTCCCTCCTCAATTTTTCAACGACGTTTTCCTCACTATAGCACAATTTGTACATTCCATTGTAAATAGCAGTTTGTCTTCTGGTGTTGTACCTGTGAATCTTAAACGTGCAGTAATTCAGCCTCTACTCAAGAAACCTGCTGTTGATCCTTATATTATTTTAAATTACAGGCCTATTTCCAAACTGACTTTTATCTCAAAAATTCTTGAAAAGGTAGTTTACAAGCAATTGATGTCCTATTTAGAAGAACGCGGTATTTTAGAGGTATTTCAATCTGGTTTTAAAGCTTTACACAGTACAGAATCTGCCCTTTTAAGAGTTTTTAATGGTGTGTTTTTAGCAACTGACTCAGGTGACTGTGTTATTATTATGCTTTTAGATTTAACAGCTGTCTTTGATACAGTGGATAATAAAAATTTAATTTCCTACTTAGAGCAGTTGGTGGGTGTTAGGAGTACTGCGCTGTAGTGGTTCAGATTTTATTTAGCAGAGTGAACTTTGACGGAGCCGGGGCTCCACCGAGAGCGTTCGTGGTGAGATGCCACTACTATATAGAGAAGGAGGAGATACTGAAGAAGGCGAGGGAAATGGAGAGAACGCCAGAAGGTCGGAGTGGAAGGATTCACATCTTCCCAGACTACACCCAGGAAGTAAACAACAAGAGAGCAGCCTTCAAAGAAGCAAGGAGCCTCCTGCGTACCTGCGGGGGGGTCAGATATGAGCTCCGTTACCCGGCAACGCTGGTGATTACACCAGAAGGAGGACAAACGAAAACCTTCGAGAGCCCAAAAGACGCCATGGAGTTCATCAAGAAGACACTGAATCCCGGGTGAAGTATATGTATATGTGAAGTATATATAGTTTGGCTAAGTATAAGGGCTACACTGGTGTAAGGACTTAAATGTCTCAGGAAAGATATTGTTGATTAGATTTTACAATATTGACAAAGTACTATCTCATTTTATTGTTTTATATTTGAATATTTTGTTTAAGAAATACTGTGGCCCTGCTTTATACTACTTACACGTTATTTTTGTATTACTGTATTTTATTTTCAAAGATCTTTTTGCTACAAGCTCCCCCTACTGTTTTTTTTTTTTTTCCCCCTCCTTTTAGGAGGTGAGTAGATTAGAGGGGTGATATTATATTTTTAGAACCATGGGATATTTTGCACGGAGCCGCACACGGTAGGCTTGGCGTGTAGGAGATGGTGGACCGGTTGGCCACGAGAGTGCTTGTTAAAGAGCACTGTGTTTGGGTTCATGTTCATATATGCAATGTGTTGTGTGTTACTTGTGTATGTGTGTGTGTTGCTTCCCCGTTTTTTCCCAGGCACCGCCCCTTTATTTTTTCTGTTCTTGCTGCCAGATCTTCAGGGTGTGATCCAGATAGTGGATGGCATAGGAGCGTAGTGGGCATGTTGGGCTGTCGACTCCTGGCATGGCACCAAACATGAATGTGAGCAGAATGGGCACAAACTTGATGAGCTGGAACGTAAGGGCGATCAATAAACCGGCTAAACGGAGTAAGATCTTTTCACATTTAAGAGACCAGGGAGCAGAGATAGTATATTTGCAAGAGACACATTTGTTAAACAGGGACCACCTCAAACTGTGTAGGGGGGGATTCAACCAGATCTATCATTCAAATTTTGATAGTAAGAGTCGAGGAGTGGCCATCCTTATACACAGGAATGTACAATTCATAGAAACAACTGCCATAAAAGACAAACATGGTCGATACGTTATTGTAGCTGGGAAATTATTCAATATGCCAGTAGTGTTGGCAAATATATACGCACCCAATTGGGATAATGTTCAATTTTTTAAGGATTTGTTTTTGTTACTACCTAATTTGGACACACATAATTTGATTTTGGGGGGAGACTTGAATTGTGCCCTAGATTTAACTCTGGACCGCTCTAGCCCAATACCTAGTGTGCTAAGTAAATCTGCTCAATGCGTTAACTCCTTTTGTAAAACATATGGTATATTCGATCCATGGAGATATGCAAATCCGACTACCAGACAGTACTCCTTTTATTCCCCGCCACACCAAACTTATACTAGAATTGATTATCTTTTGTTAGACAATAAATTGACCCCTATGGTAATGAATGTAGAATACCCTGGTATAGTACTATCTGACCATAGCCCGGTCACACTGAAACTTAAATTCCCTGACTATACACCACCTCAGAGGATGTGGCGTCTTAATAGTAGATTATTGGCTGATGATGATTTTAAAGAATTCATTAATTCGCAAATAGTTTTTTTCTTGGATCTTAATGATACTCCTGATATAAGCAGTGGCACTTTATGGGAATCATTAAAAGCGTATATACGCGGACAAATCATTTCATACAGTGCTGGTGAAAGGAAAAGAAAAATGAAACGTACCACAGAATTAATGAAAGCAATAACAGAAGTTGACTGGGCAAATTCTATGACTCCATCTGAGGAGCTGCATAGAAAAAGGATTTTGCTCCAGACTGAATATGACATCCTGACAAGTCAGCGTGAGGAGGATTCATATCTTAGGTCAAGACAAGATCTCTATGAGCATGGTGAGCGCACCGGTAAACTCCTGAGCTACCAGCTGAAACAATCAGCAGCTGCTGGTATGATAGTAGAGATAGGAGATAATGTGGGTAATAAAATTATAGATCAGAAGGGTATTAACAATCAATTTAAATCTTTTTATGAGGACTTGTATACCTCAGAAATAAATGATAGTGACCGAGTGAAGAATTTTTTTGAAAACCTTGAAATACCACCACTAGAGGCAGCAGATAGAGATAGGTTAGAGGGACCCATATCTGCCACGGAGATAGACAAAGCAATTCGGAGTATGAAGACAGGAAAAGCGCCGGGCCCTGATGGGTACCCAAGTGAGTTTTATAGAACATTCGCTCCCAAACTGATACCCTTGCTTTGCAGAGTATTTAAGGAAGTTCTTGATAAAAAAGCTCTGCCCCAAACAATGTCACAGGCCTTGATCTCTGTACTCCTTAAGAAGAATAAGGACCCACTTAAATGTGAGTCATATCGCCCAGTAAGTTTACTTGGATGTGATTATAAAATACTGACCAAAGTACTGGCAGCTAGAATTGAGCTTGTTATAAGTAAGATAATACATCCTGATCAGACAGGGTTTGTTGGAGGTAGACAACTCTCCAGCAATCTCCGCCGTCTGTTCAATGTAGTATATACTGCTGAAGATAACATTATGCCAGAGATTGTGATATCCCTAGATGCCCACAAAGCCTTCGATAGAATAGAGTATTACTATCTATTTACGGCCCTCGAGAGATTCGGCTTTGGTCCAACATTTTGCTCGTGGATTAAAATAATTTATTCGAGCCCCCAGGCTATAGTGAGAACAAATAATATCATATCTGAACCCTTCTTTCTATTCTGGGGAACAAGACAGGGGTGCCCTTTGTCACCCCTGCTCTTTGATGTGGCAATTGAACCCCTTGCGATAATGCTGAGACAGGCTGCTGAATTGGTAGGGATACAAAGGGGGACACAAAACCATAGGCTGTCCTTATATGCTGACGATCTCCTCCTTTTCCTGTCAAACCCTGCCATTAGTATCCCGGTGGCCCTTGGTATTATCAAAGATTTTGGGAGGGTGTCGGGCTATAAAATTAATTTAGACAAAACTGTTCTTTTCCCCATTAATAAACAGGCGAGGAAACTTTCTTTCCGGGCCTATCCCTTTGCAATACATAAGGATAAATTCACATATTTAGGTGTTAATGTAACTAGTAAATATAAAAATTTACTGGACAATAACTTTAAAGTTACACTGGACAAAGCAAAATTAGATATGGAAAGGTGGGCATCGCTCCCCTTATCATTAGCAGGGAAGATAAATTCTGTTAAAATGAATATAATGCCACGGTTCCTCTATTTATTTCAGACGATACCAATTTTCATTCCTAAATCATTTTTTAAGGAATTGAATAAATGTACGTCTGCCTTTATTTGGAAAAAAACAGTCCCCAGGATAAGAAGAGAGTTTCTTGAGAGACAGAAAGAAGAGGGAGGCCTGGCTCTGCCGAACTATATGCACTATTATTTTGCTGCTAATATACATAAGTTGTTATTTTGGGTCAAAGAGTTAGATGAGGATGAAACCCCAATATGGGTTCATATGGAAAGGTATGTCTCTAGCCCAGTGTCCCTGCGCTCCCTGGTCTGCGCTCCTCTACCCTTGAGCAAACATCTTTACACAAACAACCCGGTGGTATCTAATTCTTTGAAAATTTGGACTCAATTCAGATCACATTTTAAAAACAGAAACACCCTCCTATCTGCTCCCATCTATGGAAATCACTTGTTTTCCCCAGCCCTCGGGGGAACAGCCTTTAGGGAATGGCATAGAGCTGGGGTGGAATGTGTCAAACATCTTTTTAAAAATGGTACTTTTATGTCTGCTGCTCAACTGGAAAAGGACTATGGAATCTCCTCCAAGACTAATTACTTTAGATATTTCCAGGTTCGGGACTTTGTGAAAAAGTCATTCAGCCCCTCCCTCGAGCTTCCACAAAGCGGATGGATAGACGAGCTGATGGACACAGATCCGACTGCTAAGGGGACAATCTCCACGCTATATGCAAATATTCAGAATGTGGCTTCCCCCTCCCTGGACAATGTAAGAAGGAAATGGGAGGAAGAATTGGGGCTGGACATTTCAGAGGTTGACTGGGGAGGGGCAGTAGATCTAGTACACTCTGCTTCTGTATGTGTAAGACACGGATTGATACAGTTCAAGGTGTTACACAGACTCCACTTGTCAAGGGAGAAACTGGCAAGAATGTACCAGGGGGCCGATCCGACCTGCCCCAGATGTAAACAGGTGCCAGCCAACTTATGCCACATGTTCTGGTCTTGTTCCAGGCTGAAAGACTTTTGGGCTAACATCTTTAGAACATTCTCATTCATTTATAATAAAGATATGGAACCAATGCCTCTGACAGCCATCTTTGGTGTGGCACCGAGGGAAACTCAACTAACAGCCTCTCAGAGGAAGGCAATAGCATTCACCTCATTGTTGGCTAGGAGACTGATTCTATTTAACTGGATAAAGGCAACACCGCCATCCCATAAACGCTGGGTGGAAGAGGTGATGGCACACCTCAAATTAGAACATCTCAGATTTACTATACAGAGCAACACCAAGAAATTCTTTAAGGTCTGGCAGCCTTTCCCCCCCCCTTTTTTTTTCTCTCTCTTTTCTCTGTCTGGGTATAGTTTTGTCTTACACTGTGTTGTAGGACTTGAGTTCGAGCTTTTCTGTATGAATGATAGGCTTTCTGAAAACTCAATAAAAACACTTTCATTATTATTATTAGCAGAGTGAACTTTCTCTGTGAAACTTGGTGAGTTTGTATCTTTCGCTGCTTCTCTTCAGTGTGGCGTCCCTCAGGGTTCAGTTTTAGGCCCCCTTGTTTTCTCCCTATACCTGCTACCCCTTGGCTCTATTTTCAGGAAACATGAGATTTCTTTCCATTGTTATGCCAATGACTCCCAGATTTATATCCTTCTTAAAAAGATAAATGGTTTCTCAGTAGACTCCCTGTTCAGATGTCTTGATGAAATAAAGGCCTAGATGGCTTTGAACTTTTTACATTTTAATGAGCAAAAAACAGAAGTGATGGTTTTTGGTGGCACTTCTGAGACCACTACTATGGATTTGGTTCCTTGGCACATTATGTTAAACTGGTCATTGCTAATCTGGGAGTTAAAATGGATCCTAAACTTGAAAGCCAGGTCAGAACTGTTGTAAGAACTAGCTTTTTTCATTTGAGGCAGTTAGCCAAAATACCTTTTTGAGACGGTAATCCATGGCTTTGTTACATTTGAGCTGGATTAATGTAACGCACTTTATTGTGGGGTTAGTAAAGCATCCATTAGGCATCTTCAGTTTGTGCAAAATGCTGCAGCACATCTTTTAATTAGAACAAAAATGTCTGAGCACATTACGCCCATTTTAATTTCACTCCAGTGGCTACCTGTACCTTTCTGAGGTACTACAGCAATATACATCTGACCGCTGCCTTGGGTCCGCCAATCAGCAGCTCCTTAAGGTGCCAAAAACCAGGCGTAAATTTAGAGGTGACTGTGCTTTTGCTGTAGCTGCTCCAAAGATTTGGAATGACCTGCCCTTGCATGTTAGGCAGGCCTTTTCTTTTTCCGAGTTTAAAACTCTTCTTAAAACATATTTATTTGCTGAGGCCTTTGGCACTTTTTAAGAAGTTGACTCTATTATTTCTATTTTTTCTAATTCCCTATTTTTAACATATTTGATGTTATTTTCTGTTTATATATGCACAGAACTTTGTGAACCCTGGTTTTATTTTAAAGTGCTTTATAAATAAAGGTGGTATGGTATGGTAAGACTTCTCTTCATTACTCTGCTGATACTCGTGTATTTATATTTGTCAGTGTGGATTAGGGCTTTCTTCCTTGGACGCCGTAATGAATCCTAACAGGATTTATTAATATCTTGAGAAGCAGCTAATCGGGCAGCACACTGTGTACAGGATAAGTGGTAAGATAAATTCAATGAGTCCATTTAAACCATGGTTTTTTTTCTTATTTATTTTTTCTTTCCTATTTCTATTTTTAAAAAATAGTTTTTCAGGCGTTCTGAATTTCTTTCAAAGTTTTCTTTGGACATCAGCTGCTTTTTCATTCATTTTCAGTCCACTCCTTGATTTGTTTGTTTGTTTCATAAACCACTTAACAATGTCCTATGAATCATTCAAGCATAAATAATGCCCCTATTGCTTTTTAGTTACTCCACAATGTACCTGTTTCTCACTCTCATGGTCAGTTAGTGATGATTAGCTTGTTTGTTCCTGTTTATGCTAAATTGAAATTTTATATGAATGCAAAAAGACATGTAGAAGGTTGGTGTGACAGAAGTGGATGATACAAATAAGTTAGATAGGTAGAGGCAGACCCCTGAAATGAAATAAAGAAGGACAAGAACAAGAGTAAAAGAAATTGTCCTAGCTGCCGTAGGGTGAGAGGTGGGGTACACCCTGGACAAGTCTGCAGTCCCATAAAAACTTTTTTTTTTTTTAAAAAAAGGTTTTCGTATTACATTTCACATTTTGTTTGGTTTCAGGGCCTCATATACATTAATGCTACAGAATTACTGGTTTAAGTAACATTTGACAAAGCAACAGTTCGAAAGCTACTAAATTTATCATATAAACTTTAACATGACACCAACAGTGACAGCAGTGACACCCTGCACAGCCAAGGGCCGGAGACTTACAGATTTGGTGGTTTCAGGATCTCATCTCTGTTTTTGGTGTCTGTTCAAGCAATGTCCTCTGCCAACAGGGACATGACTAGAATGAGAATTAGCACCTCCAAGTCTGTAGCTTAGCAGAAAAGGATAAATACCCCACTCCAAGATGGGCATGAGCTGTTGCTTGAAGGTGAAGCTGGCAATCTACAGTTTGAGCATCCCTAAACAAGGGTGTTGGCTAAAAGAATAAGATCACGGGGGTGCCAGTTTAGTTCAAAGTGTGAGCAAGCGACCATATGCCACAAAGTTTAAACGTTTTGGCCCAGGTTTGACTCCGACTGGGTTCCCCTTTGCTACATATCTTTCCCTGCTTGCTTGCTTTCTTTCTTTCACTGCTTTCCTGTTTACTCTGCACTGCGCTATGTGATTAGGGATTGACAAAAAGGCCCAAAACAACTAAATGGTATCAGGCATCCTACTAGGATGGTTCCTAGGTGATATGTTTTGAGCTTGTTCAACTGGTCGGGGAAGACCCAGGACATGCTGACATTATGAGCATATCTGGCTTTGGAATGTCCCCCCAGAAGAGCCAGAGGAGGTGGTCTGGGAGTCTCTGTGTCAGACTGGATCTAGAGTAGAAAACAGACGGACATTAACAGTTTTGGGGATACCAACTGAAGAAAAATCATGTCCATATTTTTCAGTGAAACAAGCATACTGGCAAAGTACAGTACAGATGACTGATAGAGTAAAAGTAAAATTCAAATAGTCAAAATTAAGTACATTTTGTATAATTTATTCAGCCTGAGTGGCAAATAAATTTCTAACACTCATAGTCCTGCTTGAAAAAAAAAATTACAATATGAAGAGTAGAAAGCCAGATGAATAATTTGCTCATATTTCTAGGAGAGGCACAGTAGTGAGGCAGGACAGCACTGTCACCTCAAAGTGAGGAGGTCCTGGGTTTGAATCCACCAGCCGCCTGAGACTTTTCTGTGTGGGGTTTGCAAATGCTCTACCCGTGCCTGCGTGAATTCTCTCTGAGTAATCTGGCTTCCTCCCACAGTCCAAAGACATGCATGTTTGGTTACTTAGTGAATTTTAAATAAGCCATGAATGGTTGTCTGTCTCTGTGTGTTAGACTGATGAGGTACAGCTCTGTGACAGCTGGTATAGGCTCCATCCCCCCTGTGACCCTGAACTGGACAAGTGGAAGAAAATGGATAGATGAAAATAAAAGACTTAGAGTTAATAGTTGTTGGGGTTTTTTTTTTTTTTTTACTGTTATAGCACCAGTGAGCTGTTGGAAACACTGGCAGCAAGGCACAGTGCAGTGGCTAACTATCCAATTCTCTTTATCCATCCATGGTTCACCACGCCCCCACAGAAAACCACCCTTATGTAATGGTATGTTTTTGTTTGTACGACTGGAGTAACACGACTACCATGACTATCAAAAACAGGCAACAATGCCTTAAATCTTGACTGTTGAATCTATTTGATGAACTGTGTTTCGAAGGTTTATTAGTTTTATTAAAGGCTTGTTCTACAGGACATGGTATTGTCTTTTTTATTGTTCCTTAAATCACAGAAAACTGACAGATTGTCAACGGGCATTCAGTGTGCAGCCCGCTTCTATTATTGTTCTTTCACTCTGACTGGCTGTTTTACTGACTGGCTGATGAAGCGGCTGGCGCGTACACTCACATAGACACACACTTTCTCACCATTGTCTGGATGCCAAGCTTATGTGTAACCCCCATGCTCAGCCTTCTATCACTGTAAATTTAGCAACAGAAGCTTCTCAGCTGCTCCTTTCCAAAACCTGAGCCCTCCTCTTCCATCCACAGTATTTCACCCATCTCCTTCTCCAGGGTCATAGCTGCAGGCCCCCCACCTTCTCCCCACCTTCTCCACACATAAACATATATGCTACACACACACACACCTCGTTCTCATCCCACAGCCAATAAGGGCCTGATGGGCTCAAGTATCACATACTATAACACAAGGACTTATTCTCTGAGCGGAGCCTGCAGTTCCTTACAGACCTTCATTTCCATCGTCTGAGGAGTTTCTCTTCTTCTCTGAGGTAAGACGACAAGAGACACTCGAGAGCCTGGATTCACATTTGAAGATGGTTTCTGAGATTTTGTTTGCTCTTTTAAATCTGCTTTGGAGGTTTTGGTTTTGTTACATTTGCGGAGAAGGAGAAGGAAGCCTCAGGGTCACAAACACCAGATAGTAGCGTTTGGACATAGACATGTTCACTGCATGTGTACTTTATGTTTGGGATGGTCCATGTCAAGAGCTGGAGTCCCATTTTTTGGGCTACTTTAATTGGGAACTTCACTTAAAAATGTTTCTGTGTAAAATGAAAGCTGGAAACAAAATTTATGCACTTTCTAAAGCTGATCATCATTTGTAATGAAGGAGAAATGCATTCAAGCAATCTGACAGCTGTACTTAGTACGTTTAAGCAGCTTGTTGTACGAGAAACTGCATACCGTGAAGACACGAAGGAACCTGTGATTTGGAAGTTTAGGTATTTAATCTATTTCACATTTACAGTCATTTCCAAATAACATACCTGCTGCAATCGAGATGAACCATGGCTTCAGATGTGAAGTTAGTACTTCTGAAATGTCTGATATGAATGTAACTCCAGGATAATACTATGATGGTGGTTTGGAGATGCTTTCAAATGAGCAATGGACATAAGCCTAGAGCTTATCAGGGGGTCTAACCACAAAGATATGCAGATTCTCTGAGCCTCATACCATCAAGGAGGTATTTATTTTTATTTTCACTGATTCCTTTTACATATTCACACAAATGTTAAGGTACACATTAAGATTGTTGAAGAGATGCTCACATGTACACCAGTTTAGCATTGTGTTTCAGGCTGTAGATGAGAAGATGCTTATTGTTAGATTTCTGCATTTAATCAAGCATTTCGCCTTGGTAACTCTTTAATCTTATATCATTGTCATTATGCCATATCATACATTCTTTTTTGTACTCTTAGAAGCGCTGCAAACAAGTGTTACATCTCAGAGACACAGAGGTTTGATCTTCCACCTATAGTTTTCTTTCACCCAGACTGATGTGATGTGTCTATATATTCCTCTCAAGTTGGCATTTCAATCTAAATCTGAGTATGATTAGCTCAGGATGTGACTTTCCTTCGCCGTCTCACCTGTTATATCAGTCTTTCAGTTTCAGCACCAAGTTTTAGTTTCAGAAAGACTCAGAAAGACTTCTCAGCATTCAGTGTTCTCATACTGAAGAAATGAAGTCGCCATCCACTAAATATACAGAGCGCTGAAATGTAGGTATGTGCTGTATGAATGCTGGACACACAGAGGTGAGACCGCTGTCAGCTGTAAGTCGATCAAAGAGCTCATTTGTCGGAGGTGGCTGGTGATTGGCTGTTTAACTGGATAGGATCCTCCTGCTGGACTGAGTCGAGGGATTAAAGCAGCTATTTGGACACTGTTCCTCAGCTGATGGGTAGAAATATGATCCAGAGCTAATCCTCTGGGTCCTCTGCAGCTGTGCCCACACTAAGTGTGAAAGAGTCATCCAAAGACACTTTTTATATATCAAATATGATATAGTTGAATATAGACTATGTAGAGAGGTAGCAGTCCTCCAGCAGAGCTTCCCCTTATCCGTTTAACCATGGGAAAGTTGTTCGGACCTCAGCATTGCAAAAGGGCCTAAAAGAAGGTTTTCGCAGTGGGGTTCATTAAATTTTGTTTGTCATGCTTTTTGAACTCTTAAAGCACATAAACACATTTGTTAAAGACATTTGCTTGAAGTTGTTTAGTCCTTTTTTTTAGCATCCTATATTAAATCACTGATTTGTCATACTTGACATTTTCACTATAATGCACTCACTTTTATTCAATTTGTCCAGCTGCTAAAGGATTTCTGCCTCTGCTCTATCTCTGCAGAGGAGGTGAAGTTAATTTTTTTATGTCCTCATAGCTCAGGAGAATAAAATAAATATCTAGCCTGTGGATTTAAGTGGATAGGTTTAAGATGCATATACACCCTTTGCCATTTTAGAGTTTCTGATTGTTATAATGTAAAATCAACTGACTCGGGTTATTGCTCGTTTTAAAAACAATCCAGAAATGGGGCTTCAAAAGTGAAGTGAAACTGTGATGATTTACTGCTCTCTTTTTAGTGAGCTAATGTGTAGTGTCTAATATATTACAGTAGGCTCATGTGGGGGCTGGAGCCTATCCCAGCTGTCATAGGTGTCGTACATCCTAGACAGGTCAAAACAAGCACTTAATGATCTTTAAGCTAAAGATGGCTCATATTACAAGCATCTTCTTCTTTTGGCTACTTCTTTTAGGGGTCGGTACAGTAGATCATCTGACTACTTTTCGTCCTCTTCTGTCACACCGACACTCTGCATGTGGTCTTAAACTGCATCCACAAATTTTATCTGAGGTGTTCCTCTTTTTGTCCTGCCTAGCAGGAGTTTAGAGATCTACAAACCATTAACTTGAATTGTACCTCTGATGTATTGATTTCTAATCGTGTCCATTCTGGTCTTTCCTAATGAAAACCTTAACAACTTCAAATCTGCCACCTCCAGCTTGGCCTCCTGTCTTTCTGTTAGTTACATCGTGTTTAAACCCTGCATCACACAGGTCTCACTTAGGGGACCTTTCCTTTATTTCTTGTGCATTGGATGGTTGACCCCAGGTATTTAACTCATCTACCTTCATTATCTCTGCTCCTTGCATTTTCACCTTTCTGCCCATCTCTCTCTCTTTCATTCACACACATGTATTCTATCTTGTATCTTTCATTCCTCTTCTTTCCAGACTCTCTTAAACCTGGTCCTAAAAAGGGGCTGAGACCAGAACTCTGATATCACTCCTACCACAAACCTCACAACTCTGTCTCCGTCCTCATACATGTCTTTACACTTATTTCATCTCATTTCAAATTCCTCTTTCTCTTTTAATTGACATCCAATGTGTGGTGTATACGCACATTTATATTCCATGTCACACCTTCGATTTCCACCTTCAAACTTGTGATCTTGTCTGATGCTTTTCCCCTCCACAATGCTTAAACTCGTCTTCTTCTTCATTTCTCTTCCTATTTAAACCATAGCAGAACGTGAATCCCCTTTGATTGCTCTTGCCCTTACTTCCCTTCCTAACACACACAATATATCTACCTTACTTGTCTCCATCATATCAGGCAGCTCTCTCCCTTTACCAGTCATAGTCTACGTTTGAAGTCCCTCTCACCTTGCCGCTCCTGCTTTTTCTTCTCTCTTGCTGCTTCCAAGCATAACTCTCCCCTTTCCTCTTCATTTGTCTTCAGCCAAAAGTAGCAAACTTTCCACTGGCACCCTGTTTCCCAATAGCACCAGAACCAGTCATTGTTTATCTGGAAACCAATTCCAGCATGGAGATCTCATTCTTCATGATCCATGGATTTGATTTGGCCAACATTGTATGCTGGATACCCTTCCAGATGCAACCCTCTGGAAGCAATTTATCCAGGCTTGGGACAGACACTAGGAGTACACTGGCTTGGAGTTCCAACACCCCACCCCATGGCTTGGTTGGCTTATATAATAAGCGCTGATGACAATCTTCTGTGTTTGCGGACTGAATTCTCACATGTCAACACAAACTTGCAAAGAGGATAACACCTTCCAAACAGCTGAGTAAACAGCCCTGGATTAGGTGTGGAAGTGCTTCAGTGAGGACAGATACAATATGTGACTGCTCTTCATCTCATAAACAGGCACAGGAACAACTGTCACAGATTAGATAGAATAATTCCAAAAATAGTGAATAACCTCAGTTATTCTCAAACTCTATGTCACTGCAAATGCAGAGATGTATTTCCATAGTTCCTGAATAGGAACAAAATTTACATGGAAAGTAAAATATACATTTTTGCTTGTTTTCTCAGGTTCCCATGAATTGAATCCCAGCTTTACTTTTGTTGTACTGGCACAATCCTACTGCTGTACCTCACCAGGCTCTTTGTCTTTCTCCTCAGGTGTAAAGTCTGCTGTCACCATGTCTGACACTGAGGAAGTGTAAGTGCCCACCAATAATGACTCATGCAGTGGCCTCATGCTTTTTTCCTTTTTTTGAAACTCTCTCTATATCATAAAAGAGATTTCGTTTGATATTTGAAAGATGTGTTTTTTATATTTCAGGGACAATATTGAGGGTAAGTAACAACCACACAGTTTGGTTCATTCTCATCTAGCTAATAAATCATGGAGTCTCTGTATGTATGCCGGTATGTTTGTCTGTTTTTCACTTACTTTACTTAAGTGATCATCTGATCTACTTCAAACCTAGCAGGTGTGCTACCAGTGTAAGTGCACTGTTTTGTTTGAAGTCTTTCGGATGAGGTGAAATCTCATTTTAGGGCCTCGATGCTTGATTTGTGTACATTCCTCTGTTATATCCATTGGTATACTGTACACACTGAATAAATACATTTTATAGAAAACAGCAAAATATTTGAGTTACAAGATTAATAAAATATTCTACTTTTAGTTTTCACCTGTCACATAGATACTGAACTTGAAAGTGAAAATAGATTTCACAGAGACACTTGCTTTCCTTTTGTCCCAAGCTACATTGGGAATAATGTCATAAACCTTTATTATATTGCATTTTGCCATTTAAAATACAAATTAAACATTTCTCCTATGACTGATTCTTGATTAAATTCAAATTTAAATGTGATTATGAAATGACACAATGTTGTTTGTTTCTGATGTCCCATATTTTTTTTCAATAACTGAAGAAGAGGAAGGTAAAGACAACTGAATCGGCCAGACATCACGACCTTTATCCACTGTACTAATTTTTGCGCTGTTTGTTTCACCCTTAATTTGAAGTGTTTGATGTTGACACCAGCTGTGAAATTACTATATACTAACATCTGCATAGATGAAATTAGGATTCCAACAGGATTTAGGATCTGCAAAATTAACCTTCCACTTTTTATTCTAGTTATATTAGAAATATTTGGGGTGACAGTGCTACTTCATCTGAACCTTCTCTCATGTATGTACAGTGTAGAAGAAAAAAAACCTTATAATCTGGAAGTATTTGGAATATAAATACAGCATATCATTAATTTATTCATTTATTCATTCATTCATTAATCCATTTTTATTTATCTTTATTTTGTTGCTGCAGCATAACTAACATCTAACTCTCAATCAAATACTTCCAAGTTAAGGGTGACTTCTCTGGCAGAATGAAGTTTTTACTCACATGGAAGAAAAAAATGTTTTTTAGCATCAGGCTGTCTACATTTTTCTCGACATGTGACTTGTTTACATGGTCATCTGTTAATGTCAGTACCTTCGTCATTGACCTAGTTCACACAACAGCTATTTTTTGAACAGCTGATGTAGCAAACTGCTTGGATGAACATCATAATGCTTAATTATTAATCCAAATATCACAAGCAAATTGGTTGGAGCTCAAAGGGATATTTAATAATAGGATGTTATGATATCGGTTAAAAGCTTTTGGACGGGTTAGTTTTTAGCTAACTAACAAGATAGAGCTAAAAACTAGTTTAGCAATGTTATCTTAACTTAATAAACATTTCATTAAGTTAGGCTAACATTATTTTCATTGATCATAGTTTCCCTACAATACATTTGTGAAACATTTTGTAGGCAGTAAACATGTTTGTAGGGTTTATCATGCTCAGGTATATTAGCATGTGTAGACTAGCTTAAATTGTTCCTTAATAAAACTAAAGGGGTGTTATCATTAACATTGATAATGTCATAATAATCTACAATATTGGAACTATAATGTAAAACTAGTGTAAAACACCAGTTTTTCTTGTTTTTGAAAATGCCATGACAGTGTCTTTAAAAATATTTCACAAATGTCAGAATAGAAAAAATTCATTAATATCTTACATTTTGTCAATATTAGATTGCAAAACATGGTGTTCTAAACGTGAGCTCAGTTATCATCTGATAGCTTATAGGTTTTTACATTGATAACCTAAAATGATCTTTGTGAGCCAGAATGTTTGTTCTTCAGGTAGATTTATACATCAACAGTTCGATATGGCTTCTGTGTGAAAGGTCAACTGACTATTTTTCATCATCATCTGTTTCTCTCCCTCTCTTTGTTCTCCAGCAGCACTGTTCCTTGTTCGCTCAACTATCCTCTGTGTAACTAAAGTACTCTCTCACTTTTGGTTTCTAATGGCTCTGTCATGTCTATGGTCTTCATTAACGGCCTTTTCCGACATCCTCCCTCTCCCCGGTGGTTTGGTGCATGCTGTGTGCCCGTAGCCCAGGAGGAGGTAGTAGAAGTAGAAGTAGCCCCTGAGGCGGAGGCCCAGGTAGAAGCAGAAGCAGAGGTAGAGCCTGAACCAGAACCAGAGCCAGAGGTGGTGCAGCAGGTGGTTCATGAGGAGGAAGGTATGTGGCATGGGCAGTCCCTTCACCTTTTTTCTGCAGGACATCCAGCACTTTAAACCATAGGACAGTCAGTCCTGTAACCATCCACACACTGCAAATAATATCCTGCCTGACAGTCAAAAGGACAAACACTATAACTAAAGTTTTTGATTTTATATTTGGAAATATTCAGTTCAATTTTATTGATTCAACAATACAGAGCAAACCCCACCAATCAAACAACCCCTTTAAGCAACCACTTGGTGACTGTGGGAAAGAAAAACTCCCTTTTAATAAGAAGAAACCTCAAACACAGGGAGGAGGAGCGGCCATCTGCCATGACCAGATGTGGGTGATGGGAGGAAGACAGGATGAAACACATAACACATAACTAAAACGTCAAAAAAATTATTTCTGCAATACCTTTGGAATATTGTTATCTTTATAACATATCATTTCTTTCATACGGAAAAACAACTTTTGTTACCATCTTGAACAGAGTTTACTGCACACCGTTGGTTCAAAGATTTGTTTGGGCGTGCATGACTGTAGATACAATACCGACATGATCTGACAGTTTAACTCATAGAACATTTTAATGGAGTTAATTGTTCTGCTCGATTCAGGTCCAGTGGACTATTTGCACTTGTGGATTATTATGCACCAGCTAGAATTTGTGGTATGAATTCTGAAAGCTCTGTAAGTTGTTCTTAACTCATTATTTGCAAAGTAAATATGCAGTTTATTTTTACACTGTAAAGCAGAAACACCAATCATCCTAAAGGTTTTTTTTGTTTTTTTGTTTTTTGTTTTCATGCAGACATTTCAAATTCCTTCAGAACAAACTGATAATATCTCATCTCCAGATTACATATGTGCTTTTTACATACTCTGGAGCATTGATCTGTCATGATCCTGGGCCATGTTGGCCCAGCATTCTTAGTTTTTGTGTTTTGGGTTTTGTTCTTTATTTATGCCTGGGTTTCTAGGTTGCCCTGTTAAGATGTCCCTTATTTTGGTTACCCCCTGTGTGCTCCTCTGTGTATCTGTGAGCCCTCGTTTCCCCTCCTTGTGTTTCATTCCATGTCTCCCCAGCCCGCTATGCCTGTGCTTTCCCCGTGCTCTCCTGTCTCTCTCTCCTCCTGTCTGCACCTCTGTACTTCCTGTTTTACTTTGACAGTCTCCCGTCAGTGTCGCGTTTCTCTTGCCATGTCTTGTTACGATTATCTGTGTCAGCTGTGTTCCCCGTGTGTCCCCACTTCCCTCGTTAACCCTCTGTGTATTTATGTGCATGTCTCTCTCAGTTCAGTGTCGCTTCGTCAATGTCTCCTCCCCGAACCTGTGTGTCTCTCTGTGTTCCCTCGGTCTTCTGTTAGCATTCCCAGTTTAGTTCTGTTTCGTTGTAAGGCCTGCAATAAAGCAGTGATTTTGAGTTCAGTTCCTGTCTCCGTGAGTTTTGCGTTTGGGTCCTCATCTGCCTCCACACAGCGAGTTCATGACATGATCTCAGTTAAGTCAAGACAAGACTAACAAACCACACTTCACCTTTAATCAGATGATTAAAGACTCAGGTGCCTTGTTGGGTTCGATATTTTTGCAGTTGACTAATCTAGTTCCACTTTAGCTTCCATTTAGCCCTTTCCACTGGTGTTGCCTTCTCTTCATAACTGCCCTATTTGAAAATAAGTGGGTCTGAAGATACCTAGATCAAATTAATGGATGTTTTTAATGCAGAACAGGTTTTAAATCTTTAGAAAACCAGAATTAGCTTACCCAAGTTTACCCACTGTCTAGTTACTCATTGTCAAATTAGCCACAACATAGCTAGTAACAGTAGATCCTCCAAATGTGAGATGTGTTTGACTCTTTTGTTTTCTTAAATATAAACATGTGTATACATTTAAACATGTTGAATTTAACATAAAGGTTTATGCAGAGGTCATAAAGTGCAGTTTCAGTATCTTATAGTAGTTGTATTAGTTAAAATAGCTAGTAGGCTTTCATATGAAAGCCAGGAGGTTTTATACCTATGTTATACCCACACTTAAATTATTTTCACAATTATTTTATTGGTTGCCACGCTGGATCCCTTTCAATTTTTGGACCAATAGCCACACTGCCTTCACAGGAACACTGACACAGTTTTTGATACATTTGATTGGTATACAGACTTGCCTAAACTTTGCAGGGTTTAGACTGAGGTGAAAACACAAAGGGTCAGAATATGTTTTAGTTCTTGGCAGGTTCCCAGACAGTATCAGCAATTCAAGTTTAGGTGTAGTTTATTGGTGCTTTTCTGGTGCTATCCTTAGATTATAAGATTTCTTATAATCTAGGTAACATATCACTATGAGATACTGGTCACAGTCATGTACTTTACAAAATGTTATCATTCAAAAACAGAACAACAAAAGTTGCATTGGCAAACTGAAAAATCTTGAGTTAATGAATACTGTCATTTACAGTATCCATACATTTTCCACTTTAGTCTTGTTCGAGTGACATATGCTAAAGGGCCTTTTGTTGTAGATACTGCTTTTGGGAATGCACTGCAGCAAACATGTAGATTTTGCTCTCTAAAATTTCCAGTTATCATTGCATCATCATCAGTGTAAGAAGAGACAAAGTAAAACCATTTTTTTTGTCCTGGTTAAGCAATATTGCTGTGTGTTTGGAATATGAGCTGTGCATATAAATCTTGAAAGAGAGGACAAGAACATTTGCTGCTTTTACATGAATTGGTTGCCCTTTGTCATCCATGGTCTTCTGTCCACTTAGTGTCTCATTTTGTTTTTATAACCATCTCCAGTGTTTTGCATTTTGGCAAACTCGTGTCACTCTGTAGGACTAAGTCATAAAGGATGATGGGTAATTTCAGCCATGTAAAAGCAATTTGCAATTTCTTTACCTTTCTTCAATCCGTGTTTAGCTTTCTTTTTTTCTGTGTGTATATGAAGCGTGAGACCAGCAAATTGCTCTGTAGCATTTACATTGGGGTGTTATGGTGCAAAAAAATATTGTCAAGTCCTCGAATCCATTTAGAATCTTTCATTACAGAGTCACTGCAGAAGTCCCTTGCTTCGGTGTACTATTGTTGAGCTAATGAACTCTTGCTGTACTGCTTCAATTAAATAATTTTTGGTTCAGCTTCATGGCCCAGGCACAGTTGAGTAAAAATAATATGGCAACTTTCAAATTAACCATTTTCAAGCAGTTGTATCAACCTTCTGGTATTCCATAGACTGAATATGCAACTTTCTCAGTGTCTGCATAACCAAATGCAATCATTCTCAGACAGATTTACAAAGGTTTCCAAATAATAACTATTTATTTCTTTAGTGTTGAAAGCTTTTCTTAAAAATCAGTTAACATAAACATTCCATATCCAACATTTTATATGCAGTCAGAAAAATGCAGCTCCCTATCAAAATAAAACTTAAAACAACAGCTGCTTGCGACGTTAATCCAGAATGAATGCATGGCATGAAATGGGACTTATACAGTGGCTGCTGCTGCCTACAGTATGAATATAAACACCCCAATATTGTAAATGTGCTTTATAAGCTGTGCATCATAAAGAGGACAGGAACAGGCTGCCCAGTCACTAATGGTTTCTGTTCTGCTCTTGCTTTGGACGCTTGCTGCATGCAGAGGCCTATGAAGAAGAAGGTATGTAGAATTGAATTCTTCTCTGTTCTTCTCATTGAACCTGTTCTCTGTTCTCCTGTTGGCTAGGGACTTGTTTTTACACCTTTCACACATGTATAATTGTTTTTCTGATCTCTCTTGAAGAGAAAGGCAGAATTAATCAATTCGGTTTAGTCTGTGCATCAGGTGACCAATGTGACCTGGAGGAACGGGTTGAAGGATTCATTAATACTGAGTCATGGTTACGGGCTGCACCACTCATCTGTGCTTCTTCTCTTTTTTGCATGATTGTGTCCTGCCAGGGGAGGAGGGAGATCAAGATGGTAGTTTGCATTTCCTGCTGAGTCCATGTTGCTTTGCCTGATTTTTCCCTCCCCATGTTGTCCATCTCTATTTTATTTTTTTATAATAGGTTCCTGCAAGAAAATAAAATGCTAATCACACACTTCCCAATCCCAGTTATGTCTTTACCACAAAAAAAAGATTAACAGTAACAGTTACAAACACAAAGTCCCTCATTGTGACAAGTGTGTACTGATGTACTGTATGTTCAGAAAATTTAACTATAAAAGGTTTCTACGTGTTGATTTATGACACCCCATACTGATCCTGATTTGCGTTTTTCAAATCATATTGTTTTGATTTACACACTAATACACAAAAAATAACAGAAAATTAAGGTAACACACTACAGTGGCCTCGTTCCTGTGCACTGATAGGCTTACCAGCAAATGCTACATCAAATCAACATTCTTGTTTCTTTGTTTAGGCCTGTGGGATATAATATAAGCTGTGACACTCTGTGATGCTTTTAAAAATAAATATTGATGTCACATAAGCAATACAGATTTGATCATACTGTAGATAACTGCATAACTGCCATTCATTTTTTATTAGCTAAGAAAAATGTAGCTTGGCTTTATGTTAAAATAGTAATCTATGGAGCCCACAATATAATCTGTATAGGATCAGGACCACTGAGAAAAAGAAAAAAATAATTCTATATTCTGAAAAACAAAAGTCAGAATTCGTACTTTTTGGGGGGTTATAAAAACCTCAGAAATATAAGGGGACTGTAAAATATTTTACTACTAATCCTAATTCTTTCTTACATAATCTTACATAATGCATAAATGGCAAAATTGTAATTTATTTGTTATCGAATATCTCTTCATCCACAGTTTCTAGCCTTTACTCTTAGCAGCTACATATGGACTCACTGTGTAAATTTCCCACAATTTAGGCTACTTAAATCAGAAGCTAATGCACAGTAATTGGGTCACTGTTAATTGAAAGTACTGGACAATTAAAACTCACTCTTATACAAAGATCTACTGGAGGTGTGAAACAACCTGCAGCCTCAGAAATAACTCAGCTTGTCCACTTGGATCTTCTTCCCTAATTAACCAGCAGCACTTTACACACTACACTCTATCTACATTTATGTTTCTAATATTTCAATCTCTCTCCTGTCCCTGTTGTGTTTTTGTTTTTCTTTCTGTGCCAAAAACCCAGAAGAGAAGCCAAAGTTTAAGTAAGTATGCACTGTTGTTTGCATAGCTAGCATCTGTACATTTATATACTATAAACTAGAAAGGGAAAATTTCAGAAGAAATTTTATGTGTGCCTATGCCGCTGGTAATCAGTGTAGTTTGCCATTCATACAGCTACAGAGAGCAAAACTCAGCAGAGCAGCCATTCTCCACCATGAACTATGGTAAAAACAAACACCGCTCACGCTTCACAGATAACAGCTTACAGTTTTGTGTAAAGATGAAGTTACTTCGTATAGCGCCGATTTGCAGACGCTGTGCACACAGGTTCATGAGCAGAAGTCCCATTGTACCACGGCAGATCCGACAATGTTTGCATGAACACGCTTTGAAGCATTACGTTATGGACCACTTTTCACACATGGTTGGTGTACCCAAACAGCCGGCTGTAGCTTTTCAACTCACAGCCCGACACACACCCAAAAAACAGCCGAGAGAGCACAGACTACGCCCGAGAGGCGTGATTGCAGGTGCCGCTCAGGTGGGTCCACCTCCCCTGCAGCGGCACTGCAGACCACGCCCTGCCACACACATCAAACACATAAAATAAATATTTATGCACTTTTGCATTCACTTTTTGTTTTTTGTTATTTTTACACAGTGTTCTGAATTATGAACAATGGTCTACAGCCAATCTTGTGTATTATTATACAAACTTTGGTTGTGAGATTCAGATAACTATTTAATAAAAGCTAAATATTTTATATGAGAGTAAGAAAGAAAAGTATATCTTTGTGTCCACCTTTCTCTGTTAATGCCCTAGCTGCCCCCCCCCCCCCCCCCCCCCCCCCCCAGTAAAAGCTTTGCTAGATCCGCCCCTGCACTGTTACCAGCTGTCAGCTACACAAAAAAGGAGCTTGGTCTTTGTCTCTCAGAAACAACTCATAACTTCCCTTCAACTCATTCATGTCACCTAAAGTGTAAACCTGTTTCTCCATCACCAGTTTAGCTCTGATGATTCAGTAAGGACATCTCCTGATTTCATCTTCATGCTCCAGCAAACATCAGCTGATACTAGAAATTAAAAGCAAATGAATTCTAACAACAGCTGATCAAGCTTAAACGTGCTGCTGTTGTTTAGCGCAATAAATAAGAGCGAACAGCCGATCATTGATCAGTTTCATGATTGACGTTTCAACACGCGAGAGAATGACAGGGGAGGCTTCGTAACGACAGAATAAATCATAATGTTTTCTCTGAATGTGGGACGATTCCGTTTGTACAGCATGGCAACTCTATGAACTAACCCTAATGAATAAAATAAAGTCCAACGTCAGTAACTTAGTGCGCACACAGCTGTATATAAACTCCCGTGGCAGTACGATTGTAAAAGGTCAACGAAAATAAATTACACCTAAACTCGGTTTATATCTGACCCAAATAGAGTGCAGTTCATAACTTCTTACCTGAAATTCAGTTCACCTCACGCTCCTGCCTTCGGTTTCCAGCATCATCGGCCCATATAAACGAAAAATAAGTCCAGCTAAAACACATACTGTCGGCGAGCAACCGGGTGCTGACACGAGTTTCACCCGCCTCAATATAAGCCAAGCCTGGGTGCTTTTTCACGAAGGGTCGCTAGCGGCGCTAGCTAACTATGCTAGCGGCGCTAGCTAGCTAGCTGGCTATCAGCAACACATAAGAGAACTGCTGCTAAATAAACTACACCTAAACTCGGTTTATATCTGACCCAAATAGAGTGCAGGTCATAACTTCTTACCTGAAATTCAGTTCACCTCACGCTCCTGCCTTCGCTTTCCCTGATCCACGATTGACCTCCGCGTTAGCAAACACCAGTCGATCGGTGGTCGCGGCATGTCCTTTCTGTCATACACTGGTGGATAGCTGCCCACTGTTGTAGCTCCGCATTATAACACCACCAAACAACTCAGTTATTTTTTCCACATCCAGCTGTAACTCCAATTCTGTGCGAGCATTTGCGAGAGACCGGGGAGGTGAAAGGAGAGAGAGAGTCCCCTCGCTGTCCATTTGCAGCCAAGTGCGGCAGCTAGCTAGGTAGCCGGCTAGCTGTCAGGCAGGACTGAGGTCGTCAGAGCACTGTCGCTAATATGGGATGTCTTGATAAAACAAGCAGATATTTGAAGTTTACACACCTACATTCTCGCCTGAAAATATCTTAAAAGTTTATTTTGTGACCTAGAAACACTAATAAAAGACATATAAAACGAAGTGGTGGCCGCCATTGTTTAACTCGGCAGACGTGTGCTATGAATTGTGGGATATGGAGTTTTCCACCAAGCATAGAAGCCATTGTGTTTACCGTAACTATTCAATGGTTCGCGCAACCTTAAAACCTCCAATGGTTCCTGAAAGCAGCGAGGCTGTGCGCGCCATTGATATTGTCATCATTACGGTATCCAAATAAGGGTAGACAGGCTGTACCACTCCCGGCATACCACTAGAGAGAGCCAACACACCACAAATGAAGTTTGAAATTTGTTTCAATGGGACCAAAAGATGGCGCCAACACACCACAAATGAAGTCTGTTTATTTGGCGCCAAAAGATGAATTGGCCTAAATTTGCACTAAAATATTAATATTTAAAAAACTATAAAAGTCATAAACACCAAAAGTCATGACATAATAGTCCAGCTCCAGCCGCACAAAATGATCTAACATATGTAACCCTAATGTCAAAACTGTTCGGCAGAGGAGCGCGGGAAAATTTTCACTAAAATATTAATATTTAAAAAACTATAAAATTCATAAACACCAAAAGTCATAGCACACCATTCCAGATCCGGCCGCACAAAATGAGGTAACATATATGAAGCTTGTCTCAAAACTGCGGGGCGAGATTCGCTGCAAAATTTCAGGCGGAAACTGGAGAATAATAATAATAAATCCGAGGAATAGTAATATATGTGCCTCTTGGCATAGGCACACATAATAATAATAAATCCGAGGAATAGTAATATGTGTGCCTCTTGGCATAGGCACACATAATAATAAATCCGAGGAATAGTAATATGTGTGCCTCTTGGCATAGGCACACATAATAAATCCGAGGAATAGTAATATGTGTGCCTCTTGGCATAGGCACACATAATAACTAGAAAAATTTGCATTTCCTGCGAAAATGCTGTGTGGATGCCTTAACGCTGAAGCTGTCTGCTGAAAAGCTGAAAAAGATGAAAAGTTGCACGGTGGTGAAAAAGAAAATGTCACTCTGACCAGGATTCGAACCTGGCCCTCCTGGACTCAAGGCATCTACTCATCTCACTGAGCCAAACTCATTCTCACAAAGAAAAGGTGGACAGACTCACAATTATGCTGAAATTAGCAGAACCTGCTGAGAATTGTGCTGATAAGAGGTGAAAAGGCTGAAAATTTTGCAGTAGAGGTGAAACAGCAGATTTGTGCTGATAAGAGGTGAAAACGCTAAACTTTCTACTGAAAAGAGGCAGAACAACCTGGATCTGCTCAATTTCAGTCCACCAATCAGAGGTATTGCCTCTGTCTGCTTCATCAGGGTGGGTACTTTTGTGTAAAAAAAAAAAAAAAAGAAAATGTTGCTATGAGCAGGATTTGAACCTGGCCCTCCTAGTCTCAAAGAAGCTAGTCATCTCACTGAGCCAAAGTCACTCTCAAAAAGAAGAGGTGGAGAGACGGACAATTCTGCTAAAATGAGCAGAAGCTGCTGAGAATTTTGCTGATAAGAGGAGAAAAGGCTGAAAATTTTGCAGAAAAGAGGTGAATCAGCAGAATTTCGGCTGAAAAGAAGGAAAGAAAGATGCACTGAAAAGAGGTGAATCAGCAGAATTTCTGCTGAAAAGAGCTTTCTACTGAAAACACCTGAAAAAGATGGGATTTGTGCTGAAAAGGGGTGAAAAAACTCACAATTCTGCTGAAAAGGGGTGAAGAACGAGCAGTATTTCTGCAGAAAAGACAGAAAGAAGCAGAACATTGTGCTGAAAAGAGGTGAATGAGCAGAATTTCTGCTGAAAAGAGGATTTTTGCTCTGAAAACAGCAGAAAAAACTGAAAATTTTGCTGAAAGGGGGTGAAGATGCTCAAATTTGTGTTGAAAACAGTTAAAAAAAAGTTTAACTGTGAACTGAATAAATTGTTGCCATAAGTGGGATTTGAACCTGGGCCTCCCAGTCTTAGAACGGCTGCTCATCTCACCGAGCTAAAACACAGCTCAGCCCGGCGAGCAGAAATAAGTGACCACATTGATAATGTGTTCCATTCATTTCAATGGGCAAAAATATTGCAAAAAATATTCAATATCTCAAAAAGTATAGAAGTTATGAGCACCAAAAGTCATAGCAGTCGTTAGCAGGAAGAGCAGAATTTTTTAGAGTTTGAACGGTGAAAATCGGCTGAATACTGAGGGAGTAGTTAATCGGCAAAGAACGGAGCAACTAGAAGAATAACTAGAAAAATTTGCATTTCCTGCGAAAATGCTGTGTGGATGCCTTAAGCTGTCTGCTGAAAAAGATGAAAAGTTGCAAAAAATTGTGTGGAGGTGAAGAACTGAAAATTCTGCTGAAAACAGGTGAAGAAGCACAAATCTTTGCTGAATAGTGGTGAAAAGCCAAAAATTCTACTGAAAAGGGGTAAAGACGGAGAAATTTTTGCTGAAAAGTGGTGAAAAGAAATTTTGCCGTAAGCAGGATTTGAACCTGGCCCTCTTAGTCTACAGGTGGCTACTCATCTCACTGAGCTAAACTCGTTCTCGCAAAGAAGAGGTGGAGAGACTGACAATTTTGCTGAAATGAGCAGAAGCTGCTGAGAATTGTGCTGATAAGAGGTGAAAAGGCTAAAAATTCTGCAAAACAGAGGTAAATCAGCAGAATTTCTGCTCAAAAGAGGTGAATCAGCAGAATTTCTGCTGAAAAGAGGTAAAGATGCAAAAAGTTGCGCTGAAAAGAGATGAATCAGCAGAATTTCTGCTCAAAAGAGGTTTTTTCTGAAAACAGCTGAGATTTGTGCTAATAAGAGGTGAAAAGGCTGAAAATTTTGCAGAAAAGGTGAATAAGCAGAATTCTGCTGAAAAGAGGTTTTTGGTGAAAACAGCTGAAAAAGCTGGGATTTGTGCTGAAAAGTGGTAAAAAGGCTCAGAAAAGAGGCAAATCAGCAGAATTTCTGCTGAAAAGAGTCAGAACAAAATTTGAACATGGCCCGTCTTGTCTCCAGGTAGTTGCTCATCTCACTGAACCAAACTCATTCTCACAAAAACAAGAGATTGAGAAACTGACAATTTTGCTAAATGAGCAGAAGCTGCTGAGAATTGTGCTGAGAAGAAGTGAAAAGGCTGAAAATTTTGCAGAAAAGAGGTGAATCAGCAGAATTTCTGCAGAAAAGAGGCAAAGAAGCAGAATGTTGCGCTGATAAGAGGTGAATCAGCAGAATTTCTGCTGAAAAGAGGCAGAACAACCTGGTTCTGCTCTAATTCACCAATCAGAGGTACTGCTTCTGTCTGCTTCATCAGGCTGCTAAAAAGTTTGCAGAAATGTAATAAACGATGAATATGAATTAGTGGTCTGTGATAGTGTATGGAATTTGTAGTGAACAAAAAGATGTTGAACAAGGTGGGATTGAACCCACAACCTTTGAGCTGCAGAGCCGTGTCATTACTGATTGCGCCACCTGGAAAGGTCTCTGAAAAATAGAGACATGAACAGTCAGGAAATAGATCGCAGTGAGAGGCGAAAAACGCCGTTTTTTGGAGTTACAAAACATTCTGATTTTACACAAATACTATAATATGGCAGAAATACTATGTTTTAGCACAAATACTATGATTTGCTAGAAATACTATGATTTGGCACATATACTGTATTCAGCAGAGATACTATAACAAAATAGAGAGTCTACGACTTAGTAGTAATACTATAACATAATAGATATACTATGATTTTTCAGACAGTCTATGTTTTTGCACAACTAGCACAATGTGGCAGAAATACTATGATTTGGCACAAGTACTATGATTTAGTACAAATACTCTTATTGGCACAAATACCATGTTTCAGTACAAATACTATGATTTGGCAATAATACTGCGTTTCAGCACAACTACTGAGATTTGATTGAAATACTATGATTTAGAAGAAATACTATGATTTTGTACAAATACTATTATGTTTTGGTTCGAATAGTATGATTTGCAAAAAATACTATGATTTGGCACAAGTACCATGATTTAGTACAAATACTACGAATTGGCAGAAATATTGTGACTTAGTAGTAATACTTTAACATAACAGATATACTGTTATTTTGCAGACATAGTATGTTTTTGCACATATACTACGATTTTGCTCAAATACTATGAAATTGCAGTAATACTATGATTTTGAAGGAATACCATGATTAGGCAGAAATACTATGCCTTAGTAGTAATACTATGACATAACAGATATACTGTGATTTAACAGACATATGTTTTTGCACCAATTCTACAATTTCGCTCAAATACTACAAAATTAGAGTAATACTATGATTTTGAAGGAATACTATGATTAGGTAGAAATACTATGCCTTAGTAGTAATACTATAACATAGCAGTTATAATGTGATTTTGCAGACATAGTATGTTTTTGCACAAATACTACGATTTTGCTCAAATACTATGAAACTGCAGTAATACTATGATTTTGAAGGAATACTATGATTTGGTAGAAATACTACGCCTTAGTACTAATACTATAACATAGCAGTTATAATGTGATTTTGCAGACATAGTATGTTTTTGCACAAATACTACGATCTCGCTCAAATACTATGAAATTGCAGTAATACTATGATTTTGAAGGAATACTATGATTTCGTAGAAATACTATGCCTTAGTAGTAATACTATAACACAACAGATATACTATGATTTTGCAGACATGCTATGTTTTTGCACAAATACTAAAAATTGGCAGAAATACTATATTTGGGCACAAATATTATGATTTGCTATAAATACTATGATTTGGCACATATACTATAATCAGCAGATATACTATAACATAACAAAAATTCTACGACTTAGTAGTAATACTATAACATAAGAGAAATTTTAATTGGACAAAAATAACATGATTTGGCACAAATATCATGATTTGGGCAAAAAAATACCATGATTTGGCACAAATACGATGATATGGCAGAAATACTATGATTTGGGATAAATACTATGATTTGGCAGATATACTATATTCAGCAAATATACTATAACATAACACACATTCCTCCACTTAGTAGTAATACTATAACATAAAATAAATATTATGGTTTTGCCCCAAAACCATGATTTGGCACAAACACCATGATTTGGCAAAAATACTATGATTTAGCAGAAATACTATGATTGAGCAGAAGTACTAAGATGTAGTAGAAGTACTTTGATTTAGCACAAATACTATTATGGAGGAGTAATACTTTAACATGGGAGAAATATTGATACTCACACACACACACACAGAGAGCAAAGTGTACAGGGGCTGTTAAGAGTCTGGGCTTGGTATATCTAGGTCAGCTAAATTGGCTGCACCTGCTGTAATCAGCACTTACACACACAGACACAGAGAGAGGTATGGGTTTTCTTCAGTGTATTTCGCACATTAAGGATTCCCCTCGAACAAATGGCCATAATTTCCTAACCGTAGGGGCTAGAACGGTCATTCTGACACCGTTTTGTTCAGAAGAGATGGGGGAATCTGCAGATCTTCATAATTCAGAGATAAAATATAAATTATTGAAGATATATGACTTGTAACACACTGTAACTGAGTAGAGGCAAAGCAAAACTGCCTTGACTTGCCCTCAAACAACGTTTTGTAACTCTAAATCTATATGGAGCATCAAAATCATTTTTTCACCGTAAGAAACAGCAGGCTTTGGTGAACAGTCATGGGAATTTTCAGGTCTCTGTGGAAATCCATCAAAACGATATGACGAGAGAAAAAAGTGCCTAATTTCCAGAGTTTGAAATCTGAAGAGATCGGAGCAAGGCACCAATTTCCTACCCTCAAACAAATGTAATTGATGGCCAAACGGTAATAGGTGAGAAAAAAATTCTTGAATTGTGAGCATCAGGGGTGTCTGAAGATATATTGGCACAAGCGTCATGTCTCAACTTTGTTTCGTTAAAGAGATATGACGATTCGAAAATGCCTCTCATTAGAGAATTCCAGCGCTGATTTTAAACAAACTCTCCATTGACTCTCTATGGAGAGTTTTGAGACTTTGTGTTGCTCTGAGGAGATTTGCCAAAATTCTGTAACGCCCACAAGAATGATAGTGACATTTTCTGAAAGCCAGCAAAAATACCTACGTTTTGATGTATAATTTGTGGGGATTGAGTGGAAATTGAGCAAGTTGCAAGAAGTTGTTCAGACATGAAGAGAAAATTCAGAACAGACCAGCCCTCACTCTGAGTTAATTGCATAGCAACCATAACAACGCATGTATTTTCTGAAAAATCACAATTTTGCAACTGAAAACTTAAAGAGGTATAAAATTAAAACGGTAGAAGATCTGAAAAAGCTGAATCACTCAGGAATAGCCCAATAATCTGAGAACATTTTAAAGTTTGAATGGAGTTTCTAGGTGAAAGTATGACAAAGTAGTTAAGTTTCAAAAACAAGCAAGTTTTAGCAGAATTGTGGAAGTTTCCCATTCATTTCAATGGGACAAATTAAAGGAAAAAAGTGTAATATTTTAAAAAGTATAATAGTAATAAACACCAAAAGTCATAGCAGTCATTAGCAGAAAGAGCAGAACAGTTTAGAGTTTGAACGTAGAAAATCGGCTGAAAACTGACAGAGTAGTTAAACGGCGAAGAACGGAGCAACTAGAAGAATAATAAAGTATAAAGATAAAGAATAAAGAGAAACAGGAACTCAATAGTGTGGAAGCCCTTTGAGGGCATCCACACAATAAAGATAAAGAATAAAGAGAAACAGGAAAACAATAGTGTGGATGCCTTGAGGCATCCACACAATAAATCCGAGGAATAGTAATATGTGTGCCTCTTGGCATAGGCACACATAATAATAATAATAAATCCGACGAATAGTAATATGTGTGCCTCTTGGCATAGGCACACATAATTACCTTATTTGTTTATATTTCTCATACTTTATTTTACAGGCCCACTGCTCCGAAGATCCCAGATGGCGAGAAAGTGGATTTTGATGTAAGCTGACTTGTTAAAATGGTCAAATGAAGCCAGAAAAGGATTATACATAAAGCTGCAGTTGTAGCTCTCCCTCCAGACGCCCACAGCTTAAAGTTTATGACATGCAGTCTAAAGAAAATATTATTATTACTACTACTAAGGCACCACACACTAGTAGCTACTAAGACCATATAAAGAACTAAAGTCCTATAAGAGCTTGTCTCACTTCAAAACTAAAAACCAGACCTAAACGCATTTGATCATTGTACAAAAAGAAAAATCCATTTTAAAGACCCAGGTTTGTTTTTTCTAAAGTAAAAGTCAGCTTAATAGCACAAGTAGAGTTTTATTTTTTAATATAAACAAAAATTATAATTACTCAGCTTTGAGTCCATATTTTTTCCCATGGGCCATGCTCCACCTGCAGTGACTCTATGTCTGACCAATGGGCCATCCCCCACAATTTGAGAACTAGTGATAAAGGCTAAATGGACTGGTTCTTATATTGCGCTTTTCTACTCTATTTAACTGGTCAAAGCGCTTTATACAACATGTCTCATTCACTTATTCACACCCATTCACTCACTGTTTTTCTTTTTTTTTCTATCTAACGTCAGCGTCATGCTCATTATCTGATGAATGCATCAGATGCAGACTGGAGCAGCCAGCAATCGGCCAACAACCTTCCAATTATTACACAGTGTAATCTGTCTTGTATATAATTTGCACTTATAAGGGTCTGTTGCTACTAACTTACGGTCCTCTAATAGTGTTGGGCTAGCAATCAGCTGTGTCATGTATGATCACAGCTAGTACATGTTTATGAAGGCAGCCTCATGCTGTTCTTGTCTTACAGGATATCCAAAAGAAACGTCAAAACAAAGATCTAGTAGAGCTGCAGTCACTGATCGATGCTCACTTTGAGTGCAGGCAGAAGGAAGAAGAGGAACTCATTGCTCTCAAGGAGAGAATTGTGAGACTGCATCCCAACTATTTATTACAGAATGAACCCAGAATATGTAATGGTATTTTCTCTGTCCGTCCGGAATAAGCCTTGCAGGACCGTCAAGTATGTTGAATTGTGTTTTCAGGAGAAGCGTCGTGCTGAGCGAGCTGAGCAGCAGAGGATTCGCGCTGAGCAAGATAAAGAGCGGCAGGCCAGGCGCGAGGTACGCATTACAAACTGTCTCTTTTTGATCTGGTGTGAATCAGAACAAAATACAAATCTCTTTTAACAGTTCAGTCACTCTTTCAAGTAATTAATGATTCCAGTAGTTTGGTTCATTTTCAGCAGCAGGCAAGGATGCAAATGAAAAAAAGTTGGATGGATTAGAAAAATCAGTCTTAGAGCAGTGACACACTGATTGCTACTTATTTAGATTTTCAAATATGCTGCATATTTCACTGCAGCAGGAATTTCATTCAGGAATTTCAAAAATCATTTGGACAAACTCAGTATAAACAGAAAAGCTGGTTTTTCCCCTTTTGCTCTGAAATAATCAAATTTTAAAATTCATTCTGCAGGCTGAGCGGATGAGAAAGGAGGAGGCCGACGCTCAGAGAAAGGCTGATGATGATGCCAAGAAGAAGATAGCACTGACAAACATGGGATCGGGCTTAAGCAGCCACTTGCAGAGGGTACCGTGTGTTTCACTTATTAAGTTTCAGATCTTTGCTTCAGCTTCACACAAAGCAGGCAGGTAAATAATTGTGCAGACTTACAGTTTTAACTGTGTGTGATGTTTCTCTAGATTGAACAGAGGAGAGGCAAGAAGCAGACTGAAAGAGAAAAGAAGAAGAAGGTTCTTGCAGAGAGATGCAAACCCCTGAAAATCGATAATCTCAGCGATGACAAGCTGAGGTAACCCACAGGGGAACAAATGAAGGAAACCCACAGATGATATTTGGTTTGGTTTTCACTGTTCTTTTAAAATGTATGAACAACAGATAGATTAGAACAGCAGCTGACTCAGCATCATGAAGAATGATTACCATGAAATATTTCACAGATTACAACTAACTGAGCTCTTTATATACGATATAACAAGTGCACATTTTGAGTAAAGATTTATATTTAAAAATTAAGGCAAATTTCTCACAATTCTCATGTTTTCTTGACTTTCAGAGAAGCTTCATAAAATATAGTATCGTATCTTTACAATCATACATACAATGCAATCAGGCACTGTTAAAAGCAATAACTTGGCAAAAAAAAAAATCTTAGAATTCTCCCAGAAACTATAAAAACTCAACCCAAAACATCTGTAAATGGTCAATGAACATGGTTCTAAAAATAATCACTGCCTTGCTGTGACACACACAAAGTCAAGCTCAGCCAAAACTCCATCAGATTACCTGATCACAGTGCCCACCCACAGCAGCTGATAGCCTTCTGGACATCCAAATCTCATACAGGCAGGGCTCTAGACTAACTTTTTGCCACGGTTGCACTGGTGCGCCTAACTTTTTTTCTTAGGCGTACCAGCACAAAAGTTAGGCGCACCCAAATTTTTCAACCGCATCACTTAACACTGCAGTTTTACATGTGCACGTTTTTGGGCGGAAAATTGCTGTCCATACAGACAATATTGATTTGTAAATGATTAACTAACATTCTTGTCAACAAAAAGTTCTTTTTTTGGAGCACAGCTCTACAAGAAAGATAAGTTACTGAAAAAGTGCTTGTGCTTAAAGTGCTTTGGCACTCTTTGGCAATATTGTAAACAATGTTAAACTTAATCATCATCTCAGCCTTCTCTGACAACCTGTTTGCTGCTGCCTGCTGCTGAAAGGCAGTGGGGAGAGGGGACACTTGGGCAGTGCATTTATCGCGGCACATAATGTGTTTTCTGGATACATTGTGCTTTTTCAGCATTTAAAGATTCATGGGTCCGTGTCAGAGCACTGGCTATGAATTTCAGACGGATCAGGCCTTAACTTAACAAAAAAGTTATTAATAGTTCTTTTCGTCTTTTCTTATTACCCACACCTTCTGTCGGGCCTAGGCTACTCACTAGGGCTGGGTATCGTCACTGATTTCTATAATCCATTCAATTCCGATTCACAAGGTCCCGATTTGATTCGATTCAATTTTGCCTCAGATAGTCAGAAATATTATAATTCTGATCATTTATCAGTACTGATACATGTGAGACTTCATCACAATTGTGAGCATCACAGCAGATGCCTTTGTGTCAAAGTAACTAAGAATAAAACACAGAAAAACATGAAGGCGATTTTCCTGGTTTGGCTTTTTATAGCAGATAACTTTAAAAATATTCAACAATATTCAGCAATTTTGCATAATTTAAGTTTAAATTTCTTCAGTATTGAACAGCAGAAATTAGGCTTTCTTGTCCAAGATAATTTGAGTTAAAAAAAAAAAAAAAAGACAGCAGCCGAGATAATTTGAGTTGTAAACAACGGTAGACTGGTAGAGCTGTGCATGAAGTGTGATTTTATCGTGGTGGAAGCAAAACAGCAAAAGTCAGAGGGAATTAATGACAACATTTATGAAATGTGAAGCTTAGTTTGGATCTTCTTTTGCTGCTGGTTCAGTGAATTTTGGTTGGAGAGAGACAAAACGTGCAGCTCAGAGTCTAGCACAAAAAAGACGTAAACACAAAGCACGGACCCGCCGACGCTTCAGAATCAGTGAGCTGTCGGCTTTCAGCCCCAAAATACATTTATATTTAAAAGTCGATTCAGGATTTAATGAATCGATATCGCTTTACTCAAGCTACTCACCTCTCTCTATCTGCCTGCACTTTCAAACGTACACACGAAGGACTACAGGAATATCTGGACCACGGCCTATCAGAGAGGTCCCACCCCTGACTATCTCTGATTGGTTTATACCACGATAGGGGCATAATGTGTGTCTGTTGTTGACCACAGAGAGACTTTCAGAGTTGCGGAGACTTTTTTTTTACTCGAACAGTTGGTCGCACGGTGCGACCTAAGATTTTTTTTAGTCACACCATTGAAAAATTTAGTAGCATTTGCAACCAAATTGCTCGCACTCTAGAGCCCTGCATACAGGGCAGACTAGGCTTCTCTGGTCTGCCCACAGTTGTTCAGCACTGCAAGCAACTTTGCAACCCACCTCCATCCCACTTCCCCGTTTCCTGATGTGTCTTTTCATGTCATCGATCCCTGCTCTGTTCAGTTGAGTCTTCCTGCTGTTCTCGCAGCCTCTTACTGAGGATGGAGTATTATATAAAATGCTGCATCCTCTCAAACTTATTCTGTTTGAATGTTTAAAATGCTTGAAAAAAACAAACCAAAGAAGATGGATTCAAATTTTTTTTAAATTCAGAATAGTTTTGTTTTTTTTACCATTATGTCAAAAATAGAGCAGCTCGTGGTGAATTTTCACGTGACACTTCTTTAGTATTGACAACAAAGCTAAGTGAAAAATTCTTACTCTGTTTGGTAAAGATAAAAATTGCTTGTTTTATTGCTTTAGCCATAAGACTGAATCCTTGGTTTGTGTTTGGTAGGGAAAAGGCCAAAGAGCTGTGGGAATGGCTGCACAACCTTGAGGCAATAAAATACGACCACTGTGAGAAGCTTAAGAGGCAGAGATATGAGGTTGGTAAAGAAATATATGTACTGGTTGCCAGATGTCCTGGTTTGTCTTTTTCACCTGAAGGTAGGGTCAGATATTTTCACATCAGATTAATACCTCTTTTGAGATCATTCTCATCATTTCCTGTCTGGTGTCACTTGTGTTACCACAACAACAACAACAAGTAGCACTTCAGTGTTCAAACATACACGTTTTCTAAGGATCTAATGATGATGTCTTTCAGGTTGTTTCTCTCAGGAACCGTATTGATGAATTGCAGAAACAGTAAGTTATGAACATAAACAAACCACAACAGGCAGCAAAACTAAATACTACTAAATTCCCTCATCTTAGGAGAGTGACTGATTCATACAAGGACAGAAATCTGTTTTTGTAGTAATGTTGCACTGATTTGACCTTTTTCTGACTCAATCTACAGGGAGTGCAGAATTATTAGGCAAGTTGTATTTTTGAGGAATAATTTTATTATTGAACAACAACCATGTTCTCAATGAACCCAAAAGACACATTAATATCAAAGCTGAATGTTTTTGGAAGTAGTTTTTAGTTTGTTTTTAGTTTTAGCTATTTTAGGGGGATATCTGTGTGTGCAGGTGACTATTACTGTGCATAATTATTGGGCAACTTAACAAAAAACAAATATATACCCATGTCAATTATTTATTTTTACCAGTGAAACCAATATAACATCTCCACATTCACAAATATACATTTCTGACATTCAAAAACAAAACAAAAATAAATCAGCGACCAATATAGCCACCTTTCTTTGCAAGGACACTCAAAAGCCTGCCATCCATGGATTCTGTCAGTGTTTTGATCTGTTCACCATCAACATTGCGTGCAGCAGCAACCACAGCCTCCCAGACACTGTTCAGAGAGGTGTACTGTTTTCCCTCCTTGTAAATCTCACATTTGATGATGGACCACAGGTTCTCAATGGGGTTCAGATCAGGTGAACAAGGAGGCCATGTCATTAGTTTTTCTTCTTTTATACCCTTTCTTGCCAGCCACGCTGTGGAGTACTTGGACGCGTGTGATGGAGCATTGTCCTGCATGAAAATCATGTTTTTCTTGAAGGATGCAGACTTCTTCCTGTACCACTGCTTGAAGAAGGTGTCTTCCAGAAACTGGCAGTAGGACTGGGAGTTGAGCTTGACTCCATCCTCAACCCGAAAAGGCCCCACAAGCTCATCTTTGATGATACCAGCCCAAACCAGTACTCCACCTTCACCTTGCTGGCGTCTGAGTCGGACTGGAGCTCTCTGCCCTTTACCAATCCAGCCACGGGCCCATCCATCTGGCCCATAAAGACTCACTCTCAATTCATCAGTCCATAAAACCTTAGAAAAATCAGTCTTGAGATATTTCTTGGCCCAGTCTTGACGTTTCAGCTTGTGTGTCTTGTTCAGTGGTGGTCGTCTTTCAGCCTTTCTTACCTTGGCCATGTCTCTGAGTATTGCACACCTTGTGCTTTTGGGCACTCCAGTGATGTTGCAGCTCTAAAAATATGGCCAAACTGGTGGCAAGTGGCATCTTGGCAGCTGCACGCTTGACTTTTCTCAGTTCAAGGGCAGTTATTTTGCACCTTGATTTTTCCACACGCTTCTTGCGACCCTGTTGACTATTTTGAATGAAATGCTTGATTGTTCGATGATCACGCTTCAGAAGCTTTGCAATTTTAAGACTGCTGCATCCCTCTGCAAGATATCTCACTATTTTTGACTTTTCTGAGCCTGTCAAGTCCTTCTTTTGACCCATTTTGCCAAAGGAAAGGAAGTTGCCTAATAATTATGCACACCTGAAATAGGGTGTTGATGTCATTAGACCACACCCCTTCTCATTACAGAGATGCACATCACCTAATATGCTTAATTGGTAGTGGGCTTTCGAGCCTATACAGCTTGGAGTAAGACAACATGCATGAAGAGGATGATGTGGACAAAATACTCATTTGCCTAATAATTCTGCACTCCCTGTATTAAAAACACAAAGTAGTTAATTTCATTTTATGCTAAAGAAAGCAAGTAAATTATTTTGCCCTCTCATACACTCATGGAGCTTTTTTGATAGACAAAAGAATAAGTTTATGCCTGTGCACCATGTGTTTGCAGATTTAACTAGTATAGCAAGCCAGCCCTTTTCTCTATATTTTGCTTTATTATGCTTTGTCCTTCTTCCTTTTGCAGCATCATTTGGTTGTGTCTGTAGATTTAAAGTCTCCAGCATCTGTAAGGGCATTTATAGCATTTATACTTCATCCCATAGACTTCTGGTTACTTTTTGAACGTAGTCATAAAACATGTTTTAGCAACAGAGGGCGCTGTTGACTTAAAAGCTCTTCAGTCCTGTTAAGCATGTTTAATTCATGGGCAGAAACAGCACACCAAAGACTCCACTCTGGAACATGAAGTTGTAGATCCCGTCAAACTGTTTGAATTACAAAGAAATGACATTTTTTTGTCTTTTTTTCTAACCCTCTGCATATTATAAATTCAATTTAATGCAAGACGACTGTTGTTCATGGTGTGTTCTTGAACTTGAAATTTCAATTCAATTAAGTTTCACAAAATTTTTCAGTCACAAAAAGAGTCACCTCAAGGCAATTTATTTATAAGGTAAAGACAATAATACCTTTTATTTTTAGAATATACTCTTACCTCTTCACACTAAAAGAAAGGGGAAAAACATGGAGTACATTTAAAGGTTATCATGAAATGGTTTTACTTGTCTGAAACATTTAAGAGCAAATGGGGCTGTGTGTAGCCCTTGAACAAACCTCTGTTTATAAAATAGTCTTTGTTTAGGTATTCATACAGTAACTTCACATTAGCCTGATGTGTGTGATATTCATAAAGGCCTACTGAGCAGATCTGATTCTTGGGGATTTTTTTGTACTTTGCACCTTGCAGCAGCAAGAAGGGAGCCGCCTCACGCCGCAGGAAGTGAGCAGCCCTTCGGTGCCAGTCAGCCTGAGCAGGAGGCATCTTCAGTCAGCCACAGCAGTAGCTCCAGTCACCCGCCCGATGACATCCACAGCAACAACAAGAAAGCTAGTGCCTGTGTTTACTTAAGTGAGATAGTTTCACAAGGATTTTAGCTCAAGTAATGAAATAAACTATAAAAAATATGCTTTGTTTGTATAAAGAACATGTGGCACTTTAAACAATCATCTGTGTGAATGCATTCATTTCTCCCCTCAGTTTGTTTGTTAGAATAGAGAAAAGAAAGAAAAGAATAGATTCACCTTGTGCAAGTTCAGCATGAAAAAAATAATAATAAGAGAACCAGGATAGATCATCACTTCACTTAACCTTTTAAAAAACCTTTTATAATTTTCATATCATATTACTGTTTTTTAGCTTTAGCAAAACTGTTGTTTTTACAAGCAGACTTTAAAGGAAGCTTCAGAGACACTGCAGTTATCAACATTTTTGTGCTATCAACAGATGAAATGAGTGATGACTGTGTGTAAAATAAGGAGAGTCACTCATAGAAACACAAAAATAGAATTCAGCTCTACAGAAGATTGTCTTTGACCTTTTGGTTTACCTAACAGTGATGTTTTTAAAACATGAAGATGATTTTAGAGTGAAAGCAAAAGTATCCACACAAGTTACACCACCTGCTCAGCACAAGTGGAGACCAAAACTAGAGGTAAAAGAGAGCTTTAGGCTCTTTTTGTCAGTTGGACTCCGAATGAATAATACTCATGCTCTTTGACTGTTGCATTGACTTAAAAGGTGACCGTATATCAATGGTGTGTCCCCAAAAATCCAGATGTTGGCAGCTGTCTCTTATTGAAAATGAAGAGTAAAATATAAGGGAAGGTGAAAGCTATGGGGTGATCATATTTAAGAAAAGGAATCAGAATATAAATATGTCTTTATTTACATTTCAGTAATACATACGGTATTATATGAACAGTCAACTGCAGGTGCACCAAATGGTCCTCAGTTATCATCAGCATGTATAAATATCCAACTGTCGCCTCTTTTATAGCCGTGCTCTGATTTATCAGCCACTCTGCAGTTTTCAGTTCATCCAGGAGGCTAAAAACTGATGAAGCTAGACTCAAACTTAATTTGTCATCCACCAGAAAAGTCTTCAACCACAGGAATAAATACTTTATCTATTTTAGTGAGACGCTACCTTACGAAAAAAAAACATGTCTTCTATAAGTCCCTAATCTGAAGACTTAAAAAAAAAAACAGGAATATTATAGTGTTGTTTGTTTTTTTCTTCATGCCACCTGTGCTCTCCTCCTCCTCCTGGAGGTAGATGTTTTTTGATGAAAATGAGTCCCTACACCGTCAGCTTTAGACAGGTTCTCAAATGTTGCTGGACTCGGCAGACAGATTGGAGATAGCAGTGCCGGTGTGAGGTGATCCAGGGCCTTGGGGGACCACGCTATCCCCAGGGGGGGCTGCAGTCTGATCTGTGCTGATCCTCTCTACAATGCTGGACAAACAGTCCAAACTGGAAATGACTGATGTTTTACTGCTGCTGCTGCTGCAATCTTTAGAGAAGAAACAGGAGAAATCAGTTTTGGTTTAGTTGCTTACTTAATATTTTTGTTTCATAACCATGTAGCCCAGCTAGAAAAAAACAGAGCAGTAGAAAGTAATTTTTCGGTGTATGATGTAAACAATTTAGTCATTTCTTTCTTTCTTTTTTTGTTTAAAGGAAGATGTGAACAAATGAGATTATCTGTTGTCGTATAACTTGGCCAATCAGCAATGAGCTCCCAGCGACCCATGCTGTTGACCTTGATCACATGACTTTCTGTAGTTGCCATTTCATTCCTGTTCATACAATGCCATGTGCCCGAGAAACTAACGTTACCAAAGTCGAATTGCTAGGAGTTGCAAGCGAGTCTGCTGCTGCAGCACCCTGTCATTGGTGAGTAAGAAAAGTGGGGAAAACCTAATTTGTTAAGGAGAAAAGGGCAGACGTGTCGGGACGGAAAGTCCGCTAGCCGCTAAGCTAACAGCTAGAGCTCACGCTAGCAGAATTGAATGTGTTTATGTGCGTGAAATGGCTAGCGACTGCGACCGTATTACGTTTAAGAAAAAAGGGAAAGAAACAACAACAAAAAAGAAACGGTCCTAACCAATTTTATTTGTAACAATTTATTTCAGTTGTAAGCAGATTCTTATATTTTCAGTTGTGTTCTTTGAGTTGTTTATAATATGCAAGTCTGGTGAGCTACTGTGAGTTGCCGACTGCAGCTACAGTGTTAACTCTAGAAGCTGTGTTTTTGTGAACATTGTCAACCCTTCAGGTTGATAAAATTATAGCTCACCTAAGAGGATATGATGCTTCAGTGATATATTTTGTTGCACAACAGAGCTAGTTGAATTAAGATAAAAAGTTACACTGATACTTATTGTTCATTCTGAATGTTCTAAGTAAGTGTGGCTGTTTTACAATGTGTATGTAACTATATGGACCTGTGACCTGTTTATAGGTCAGGTTTTTTTGTTATCTGGTAAAAGGATGACTCGACAGATGGAACCAGTCTGAAGCAAGCCTCCTTCAAGGAGCAGCGATTCCACAGTTCCAGTTAACTGGATGGTGAGCCAACCCAAAAGTGAATAGGATTTGCTGAGGTTTTATTGAAGCCAAAGCTTCCTTCCCATTGAAGCTTCAGATACCTGCAGGACTAGGAACTTTCTTCTTCATCGGAGTGTGGTAGGACAAACGTTAAACAAACTGAACGGGCCCCAACGATCCATCAGTTACCAGACAGCTTTCTCTGAGTCAAATGTATCAGTGAATAATGTATGCGTGCACTTTTATTTAGTTTGTTATTTTGGGGGGAAATATTTTGTATTTTATTTTATTGCTTTCCTTACATTTGTTTGCAGCTGCTGTGTGTCAAATATAACAAATTTGTGAACAGTCTACTCTGGTGTGGTCCCTCTTTATTGATGTTTATACCTTGGGCTCCTGCCGATCCTAGATTTTCTGATACTGGCTAGTGGGAATTTGGTCATTCTTGATAATAAATCGTAAGTTGGGTTACAACCAGCTTAAAAAAACCTAGGCACTATAAGAGTTACTGCTGCTGATAGTAGCCGGCACTAAGAGAAGTACTGATTGTATCAAAAGAGTAAATGGTCAAACATTAAGGAATGTAAAGCAACTCCTGCATAATTCTCCTTTGAACAACATGATGGTGCAGCAAATCAGTATAGGGTCCAAAATACCCTGTGTTCATTTTTCATGCTACTGTTCAAGCTTAATAATTATTCATAATTCACATTTTTATCATACTACCATAAATGTTTTAGCAGCTGACACAGCACACTATACATTAAAAGAAAAAAAAATTTAAAAAAGGAGAGTATTGGTTTTGTCATCTGTCAAGATAGCAAGAACTTGCTATAGAACAATGTGATGTTGGCTGCCATCAATAACTACACCAAAACTCAGGTAAAATGTCAGCTTTTGGTGAACGTTTTCATAAAGTTTTAAAGAGAGTTTATAAAACTACACTTGTGATGTCATTACACAGGAGATTTAGTAGAAAAGAGTGAAGACTGACTGATGGGTTAGCTCACTGGATTGAACTGGACTCAGTATATCAAAATGGTAATGGGTTTAAATCTGCCCTAAAACCATTTACTGTGTGTCTCCTTCCAGTTTTCCTGTCTTCTCTCCATTGTCCTTTCTTTTTAAAGGCCAACAAACCCCCATAAAAATGTATTTAAAAAGAGTAAAAGATGATTTTACTTTAAAACAGAGAAGAAAAAAAGAGAGGCCATTTTAAACAATGAATATGTTTTATTAAATATTCAAATGTTATTACTCTCGAAGACTGTAAAGGATTTGTCAAATTAAAAAGAGAGCAAACACACAGTTGGAAAATAGCAAACTGATAGCAGTTTTATAAGAAGACAATACTGACAAACTCACCCTCTGCTGTCTGGCTGCAGTACGAAGCGTCACTGTTTTCACTTCTGGCTGAACTCGGAGAGATAAAATCCACCTGAAAACAAGGATCAGACCATGTCAGAATCAACCACAAACTTTTACAAAACTGATGGTTTTCTTGATATTTCAGCCTGACTAATTAATGCTGTCTCTGATTGTTTTATTTTATTACAGTAATCAAATCTGAGTCCTGTTTATAGCTAAATTTAGGCACTAAACTGAATTTTGAAACGGCTCATATACAGTAAACATGTAAGATATAGTACAAGAAATGCATTTGAAACAGCCGTCAAATGCGTATTTAAAACTGTGACAAATTAATAACTGCAAAACATTTCAGATGCATTTGAGTCCATTTTGCAGATTCCATTAAAAAAATTCTTCACTGTCGCCAACAATAAATATCCTCAACAGATTCTTTACATTTCACTAGGCAGCACATAAAGTGCTCAGCTGTTCACAGACTCACCAAGCCATCAGAGCAGTTGGAGTGGGGGCTGGAGGTTCCTGAGTCACTCCCATAGTGTTCGAGCTGCGGGTAGAAGCTATCATCCTGGCCGTTCCTGAGCAGCGCCTGTAGTGACTCAATGTAGCTGATTGCATTGCGGAGGATCTCCACCTTGGGCAGTCTCTGGTTTGGATTGGATGCTGTGCAGCGTTTCAGTGTCTCGAATGCATCGTTGACTTTACTGAGTCGTCGCCTCTCACGCATGGTCGCCGCTTTCCTCCGGTCTGCATGGGTTGTCTTCCTCTTGCAGGCCTTGCAGGCCCACAGCAGGCAGTGACCTGCCTGGTGGAGGCCCCCAGGGGCCCTCACATGTTGGTCCTCCTCTTCTGTGACGGGGACGTGGTGCTGAAGATGGTCCTCTGACTTCAAAAAACTGGCATGCATCAACCGGGTGTCAAGGTCATCAAAAAAGTTCAGGTCACTGGTGCTGAAGCAGGGGTCGTAGAGGTCATCTGCTGAAGAGAGAACGAAGGGAAAGTCTGACAGATCCATCGGACTCCCTCCGAAAAATCAAAGGTGAGGCGGATGAAAAGGTTTCTTAAAAACTCCTTGTGATAACTGGAAAAAAACAATAAAAGTCTCCTTAATTAAAAGGCCTTAACATAAAAAAGAAGCTGCTCCCTGTCAGTCAGCTGGCGTTTCAAAAGCAAATTAAAATTGACTCTGTGGAGCTGAGAGTGTGTTTAAAGGGATAGTCTGTGGAACATCACCTCCCTTGGCTTAGTTTGTTTTTATAAATGAGGCAGTGTGGAGGCGCGGCATGTTGTGTAAGGGACCAATGGTGTGAGTGGTGTGTCTGTTTGAGAGTGTGTCTGAATGAGTGTGTAATGTGAGGTCACTGAGGTGAAACTCAGCAACAATAAGGAAGCAATAAAAAAAGCAATCGTGTCCATCTTTACAAATCATTCAGTCTGTTCTGAATACATGTTATGGTCCTAGTTAAGTGATTAAACACACGTGTGAATGGCCATTCAATAGCATCATTACACCTCTTCCTAAGATCCTTAGTTTGTTTCTGATACTGTCTTAAATCAAAGGTCCAGATCATCAAATGAGACAGGTCACTCTGAAGGAGAAATCAGTTCAATTGCTGCTCTAACGGTAATGACACTCTTTGAGAATGAATGTTATGCAGTGCAGTTTAAAGATAAGCCAGTTATATTAATAAAAGTTAGATGTGAAGTATTGTTAACTCCAAATGTTGTTGTTTTTTTTTGCTATATCATACTGTGTATGATATATTTTTATTATATATTTTTTGTATCACATTTGATACATTGGATGTTTTCTGGCAACTTTTTGTTAACAACAATGTTAATTTTAGACAAAAAAAGAGTTTTGCCCATAACATTTTGAAATTATGGCAAGTTTTGATCATGTTGATGAGATAGAGGTCTCAGAAACTCATGTATCAAATACGATACAAAGGGCATTATATGGTTAAAATTACCAATGCGAAATATATCCAAAGGAAAGCTTAATTATTATTAATTTGCAACTTTGCAGTTATCTGACAATTTATGAAAGCTTGACACCGACCCTACTTCTGCTTTAAGATCCCAATGATTTTCCAATCACACCTGTGTAAAGGTGTGATAATATGCTCTTTTTCATTCTCAAACACATTTGTTTAAAGGTGAAGATCCATGCCACGGTAAATCAGAGAGAATTCCTTTCAGAAACAGTGCCATAACATTCAGCTTAATGTTAAAAAACAATAACCTACACAGGACATTTCAAAAGATTTTCTGCAATAAACAAGCACAATAGAAGAGATAGAATAGAGTTGTAATGAAGTTACACTAGACAAGCACAGTGATTTACTGTGGTGTCCTAACGGTCCTGCTAAGCAGGTCAACGTGTCACACAGCCGTCAGGGCCAGATCTAAGAAAGAAACGGCTCCTTCTCCTCCCTCTGTGTGTGTGTGTGTGTGTGTGTGTGTGTGTGTGTGTGTGTGTGTGTGTGTATGTATGTGTGTGTGTGTGTGTGTGTGTGTGTGTGTGTGTGAGACTGGGAGATTTTATTAAAGGCAAAAACAATAAGGACATTTTAATTAGTGATTATTTTTAAAAGTAGACCTAATCATACCATTTTTCTTGCCTTCAGGGATCCAGACCTCACTTCACAGACTCCTTGCAGCTTAGTGGGAGAGCGTTAATTTTAGCAGCTCATGAAATCGAAGACAAGTGCCCTTCTAGCTGAGGTGAGCGCTGGTATCATTTTGGAATATACCCTCTTGCTCTCATATCCCCCCAGTTCAAGCGTAACCTTATGGCAATGCAAATGTCACTCTTGAAAGTGACAATGTTCATGTCATTGCAACTGGCAAAAAAAATATAAGAGGAAGGAGGAATTATGTAAATATACATTTGCATTGAGTACAAATGGAGTTTTGGAGGGGTTTTTTTTTTTTTACACAGAACGTGAGAGGTGCTAAGTTAACGGGTGACATTGCCCGTAGACATGAATGTTAATAGTAATTGTCAGTCTCTATTTATTGGCCCAGTAATGGACTTGTGAGCTGTCCTGAGTGTACCCTGCCTCAGAGTACACCTAGTATACCTAGTATTTAAGAAAATAAAGAGGGGCACACAGAAGCTGAATGTTCACAAAATCATGTCCAAACAACACAAGGTCAATATTCATATGTTATACGGACAGGAATACTGAGCCACCAAGAGGAATTGGTTGGCTGTGAAATCTCATGTCATTGAGCTTGGTGCTTGGTTACACTGATCTTAATGCCTGAGGAGGTTTGGAACTCTCAGCAGAGCGTTGGCAACTAGATAGATAGATAGATAGATAGATAGATAGATAGACAGACAGATATTTTCATCGTGATGAAGGAACATTGTGTCTCACAGTGTGGCTCAGTAATGTATTTTCATGGCTGTTACAATATATGAGACTCTGGATTACGATGACTTAAGTAGGCTCAGTGTTGCTTGATACTCATCTAATCTCATCATGACATGTTTTTACTATAACATAACAAAATATCACCAGACATTTCCTTTTATTTAACTCAGCCCTCTGGCTTTACTTTTAAACGGGGTATCTAGTTCTGTCTCCTCCATCAGCACAGGCTCAATTTGATGCTGCAGTGTGCTATTAAGCAATACAAACTGCTGCCACTGCTACAATTCTGCCTTATAGTCTGATATTAAAGCTTATGACTAAGGCTGCAATCTGATGCTATGCAGCTGGAACTGTGCCTGAAAGATGCAACATCTAAGCAAGCCGCTAAAAAGATGCCTGGTCAGAGCCAACCAGAAACCAGATAGTACCGAGCTTTGAAGATGGGAGAGTCTGAATATTTGGCAGCTGTGTGACCATGTAAAGCCATGGACTAAAAAATAAACAAACAAAAATTTACATTGCTAGATAACTTCTCACAGACTCATTATACTCATTATACTCATTATACAGACTCATTATACTTAGACTGGCTATTCGTGCACAAATACATGCAAGTATACAAACAGTTAAGGCGATTCACTCACTTTGCATTGAATTTCTGTTTGTATCATCGGATAATAGAAATTTTTATTGAACAAGCCCTTTGTGTAGTCAGATAGAAACAAAGTGACTCATCTTTGACTATGTGATACTCATCTGATATTTTGGTGTTTCTGTGTTTCTGTGCTGATTTGCGGTGAATGTATCTGCTTTTTTGCAGAACTCCTCCCAAATTTCTCAAAATCCCCATCACGCATATATGAGTTTGATGCCTGGGAAAAATACTCCTCATTACTTCGTCCAGTCTTACACCATCAGCTATACACTTCTTCTAATACTGGATGTGTGGGAGGCATGCCGATGTGAACATGTAATATTACATGAAATATAATTAACTAACTACACCACCACTACCAACTCTACGGTGTTAATTATTCATTTGATGCAGAAGAGCCTGGTATCAAAATGTAGACCTTCCTTATGCTTGTTTTGATCAGCGAGTTAATGATCGTGATGCTCCGGGTTGGCGTTAAAAAAAATCATGCTGAACAAAAATGTGAATTTTGGCTTTAGATTGTGATGCTTGAGTGGAAATTGATTTGAATGCAGGTTTTATCTTTATTATGAAGATTTCAAAATGTTGGGGGGGAAAAGTGATTTTCTTTTTTTTCATGTAACATTTACAAACACATAGTTGTGTTCAGTGAAATACTGCTGTTGGAGTTGATTTCCAGTTTTTTAATTTATTTTGTGTTACAAAATGTGTTGACTAAATGCATACTTATAAAACTACAAAACAAAACTAGGAAAACTAAACTATGTTTTCTTTACTTCTGTAAAGTGTGACATTGTCAGCAGTGCATGTAGTTGTTTAGTCCAGTAGCCATGAAAATTTAAAAAAAAGAAAGAAAAGGAAAAACACTGCGTAAATCAGCACACCGTCCTAACATTTTTGTTTGTTGTTGCTGTTGTTTTTCCTTCCGAATGAAAAACAAACAAATGTTAAATCTTCACTTGTCGTCAGCGTCGCCATCAAAGCGCAAACGAGGAAACCATGAGACCTCAATCTGATGGGACAAGTTGGGACACGCACAACGGCCTGCCAAACCCGGATGTGGATTCCAGATGGAGCTCTGAGGGAAACCCACAGATACACACAGCAGTTTTACAACTCCTGTTAACAGTTACAGCAAAGTGATTGTCGTCTGGCTTATGAGAGGTTTCCCTCTTTCTGTCTTTATTTTCAGTGGAGGGGAGACGCAACAGCTTGAGATTCCTGAAGGTCACGTAGACCTTCAAAGAAAGCAGTTGTCACCAAACAGATGATGAAATCATCCGTACATCAGCATAGTTAGGGGAAACTGAGTCACGTCAAGCATATGGCAGGCAAAGCTGAAGAGCTATCACACTTTCACTTTTATGCACTTGCACAAACAAGTTTTAACACACTTTTTGCCAATAAAGCAAAATGTGACAAATGGCTATGTAAGTGAACATAGTGAATCAAAGACTTGCTTCTACCAGATTATCAATCTGTGCTGCTAAAATATATTTTCATGTTCACATGTGGTTCACAGAGAATCCTTAGAGCCAGAAGGGCCTGGTTTGTATTCAGTTAGGGGCCTAATTGTGTGGAGTTTAAGTGTTCTCCCCCTGTTTGTATTAGTTTTCTCCGGGTACTTCAGCTTCCTGCACCTTTCAAAGACATGCATGGGGGTAGGTTAATTAGTGGTTCTAAACTGACTGTAATGGGAGTGTGGATGGTTTTCTGTCTATCTGTGTTAGTTTTGTGACAGACCTGTCCTGGGTGTATCCTGCTTCTTGCCCTGAGACAGCTGATAAAGGCATCAGCCCCTGTGTGAACTAAGCAGCAGAAAATGGATGGACTGACATCACATTGCACCCTTTTCCTGTTCTCTGATGCAAACAGAGTTGGACGATACTGGATGGAAATATACATTACTTTGCAAAAAACTCAAACATTTGTGGTACATTTGTACAGAAACTCGACTTTATGACAGCAGGCTTTTTATCCTGCCCTAACCTTCATTTTTTTTAATTTGGTCTTATAAATTTCTATTTAACTGACTGGAGTCCGGCATTTACAATTGGTAATGCTCATTTCTATGATCCCACACTGTCACGGCTGGGGCGGCAGTCGTGTGGAGGTGAGAAAGGAGGATCCAAATGCAGACAGCGGCGGAGGCGGACGTGGGTTTTATTTAAGTGCACAATAACCAAGGTGTGGGCAGAACTGAACATAAACTTAAACTGGGAAAACTAATACAAAAGAAGGACATGGAGCGAGGAGCAGAGAGACACGGAGAAACACGGAATAACATTAAATACACGGAAGATTCACAGGGAAACACAGACAACACGACGAGGAGCACAGGCAGACACACAGTATAAATACACACATCAGGTAATCAGGAAATGGCACACAGGAGGGGACACAGCTGGAATTAATGGACATAATGAGACACAGACCTACAAAGTAAAGCAGGAAACACACGGACTATTTACAACACAAATGCGGGGACCCGAACAGAGCACAGAGGGAAGACACAGGTAGGGATAATAAACACGACGACCAAACCCAAAGAACTAATACAAAATCAGGATAAACTAGAAAATGATAATAATAAACTTAAAGCGCTGACCCAGGACCATGACACACAACCTTCAGCAGTCAAAGGAGATATCAGTGCGAGTTCAGGTTATCATTTCTGGAAGTTGCAAAAATCAATCAAAAAGAGAGTATCAACAATTAACAGACTAGGACATATTTGGAAAAGAAAACAAAATTCTTTCATAATTAAATTCAGCTCAATTCAATTTTCTTTATGTCACATCAATTTACAACAACAGTCGCCTTTATATTGTAAGGTAAAGACCCTACAACAATACAGAGAAACCCCACCAGTCTGACAATCCCCTATGAGCAAGCACTTGGCAACAGTGCAAAGGAAAAAACTCCCTTTTCTCCTGTTTGGGGTGAGGGGAGAAAGACAAAGACAAGACAAAAGACACACTGCGGGAGAAAGGATTGATTAGTAATGATTAAATGTGACAGTTATAAAACTGTATAACTGTATAAATACACTATCTGTGTATAAATACACAGATAGTGAAAAGAGTGAAGAAGAAATTCTCAGTGCATCATGGGAAGCCTCCAGCAGCCTTGGCCTATTGCAGCATGACCCAGGAATGATTCAGGGTTACCTGATCCAGCCCTAACTATAAGCTTCATCAAAAAGGAAAGTTTTAAATCTAATCTTAAAGTTGAGAGGGTGTGTGTCTGAATCCAGACTGGGAGCTGGTTCCATAATAGAGATTTCTGATAGATGAAGATCTCTCTACTATGCATTCCATTCTACTGCGTAAGCCTGCAGAGAGTAGAGTGCTCTGTTAGGATAATAAGGTTCTTTAAGATATGATGGGGCCGGATTATTTAAGATTTTGTATGTGAGAAAAAGCCTTTCAAATTCAATTCTACAGGGAGCCAATGAAGGGAAGATAATATGGGAGAAATATGCTCTTTCTTTCTAGTCCCTGTCAGTACTCTCACTGCAGCATTCTCGATCAACTGAAGGCTTTTCATGAATTTTTTAGAGCGACCTCATAATATTGATTTAGCCTAGACGTAATAAATGCATGAACTAGTTTGGATGCTCACATGATTCTTTCCATGATTAAATAAACCCTTCACAACATCAGCCATGTGGAGAACCCTCTCCAAGAGGTAGATACTGTAAGCCATCAAGCTACAGAAAGGCTCAGCGCATTTTTTCAGTTCCTTGAATTAAAGGTCAGTCTGTGGTTCAGTTTTGTTTTTTCCTCTACATGTTCTGTTGTGGCTTACATAGCTAAAATTGTGAAAAATCTATTACTTTGCAAACACATTTTTAATATATTTGTAAATATTTTAGTTGTACAGGTTTACACACTTTTGACAAAATATATCTGTTCAGAAGTCTTCATGATTCATAGCTCTGATAACGATTATCCAATGTGCCTCAAGCACATTGGATAATCGTTTTCTTGAAGAAGCCATAAAAGTCTCTAGAAGGAAGCTGCTGATTGCTACACTGATGTGACGGAGGAGCGGAGGTGGAGTTTGACAGGTGCATGGCTTCACTCTCGGGACAAGCTGAGTGAAGGTACTACTGTGATTATGAATTACTATTTCCTGTTGAGTGCTGAGGTGGCCTACCTCTGAGACTGGCGTGACTAAATGCTCTAATACGCTGTGAGTAACACACTGAGAAGCACCGCAGATTAGTTAAACATGTTCACTCTATGTCTTAAGGATGTCTTCACCTAAAGGCATCCTTAAGACAGCCTCATGGTGGTGTTAGGAGAATCCTAGAAATACATTTAGCGGGATACAAAGAAGGTTTAAAATCATAACCAGTAATGTCATGTGCAAATTTCTATTGCACTATTGCAAAACAGTTACACTCAGGGGACGGACTTGTCTGTGTGCCGTTGTGAGCACATCACTATATAAAATAGAGTCTGGCGTGTCACAGTCTTGTAAACTCAGTTCTCAGAAATGTTCTATTTGCTCATAAATACCATATCAATGCGTTACTCTTCTTGTAAACATAGGCCCTCCCACAGGCACCATAAATACTGTAGATGTTGTGTCATAATTGCTATAAGCATTCTGAGTGGGGTGCATACAGTAAGTGACCATTGCAGGGACAGTGGGTGACACTGGCTGAAGGTTAACATGCAGCAGCAGCTACAGCTTCCTCTTGTCTGATCTTCAGCTCCACTTATTCATGTTCGACTTCTCACTGAATCTGTGAGGAAACAGAATGATGTTTTTAAACATTTAACGCACAACAAAGTTTTTGAACAAGTTTTTTAAGCACGTAATTTTTCCAGAAAGTCTGCATGGTATTCCCCTGCGTTGTGAAACACACTGAGTTATGATTCACCACTATTAAGAGGAAATGAGAGAAATGTGCATGTTTAACCAGTTGTTGGGAAGATTTTAGCAAGTCGAGGCTGACTTTTAATAGCAAGACAACTCAGGTTATCTGTGCAGGTATTTTATCTTTGGTAATAAATAGTAAAGTTATAGTTAAACTTTAGTTAATTGTTGTTTTACAGAACTATGTCACTGTTCAGGAGCAATGAAATGATAATGAATTGTGCTTACTTTCATAGTTGGATTGTAAATCAACCCATTAATATTATTTAGATAATGAACATGTTGCAAAATGTGGTCAAGTTTCCTAATTACTGCTTAGTTTTATTTTCACTATCACTAGCTGGTTAGGAAAGGACTGTGGTTTGGGTTAAGGCGCTAACGCTGAGTAGTGAGTGATGAGGGTTGCACTGTTGCTGTAACATGTGCATTACTGACACTAAAGGACGCTTTGTGCATATCTATGGAAGACCTGTAGCTTTAACAACACAGCAATATTTCATGCTATGGAATTGATAAAGTTTAAAGTTTAAATGCTCAGCAATTAAACTTTTGTGACAATATCATAGTAACATTTAGTAATCATTTACAAATACATAACAGGCCCTGTGGTGGACATAATGTTATGTGTGCAGATGTCAACGGTGTAGTGTTATTGTCCCTTATAAGCTGACATAAAACATAAGGCACCAACAGATTTGTAAAATAGTGATATCTTACTGAAAAGAAGAAATCATTCACACAATCTGTAACTCATCCACTCGTCATGTGCTTTAGTCACGAGAACACATCAGCTCTTCCTCTTCTGTCTTCGTTTATCTCAGAGGTTAAAGGTCAAAGCAGTTCAACCTGCTCTCCCTATCTGTTGTTCCCATTGTGACAAAGCCTTCCAGCCACTTCCTGAAGAGGGGACAAATGTCCAGCCACCACCAGCCCCCCCACCCCCTCTCGGGCCCCAAACATCACTGGTATCTGGCCTTGTGATCAGCAGCTCTGTCGTGGGGATGTTGGAGGTAAGCAACCCCACGGCTGGATGTAAACCACAGCAAAGCTGCTGCTCTGTGCAAAGGCACAGATTTAAAAGAAGCACTAAATGTTGATAGCCCTGATGTATTTCATGAGCTTTTGGCCTCAAACAGCATCTCAAAGTCGAAATCTGTTCTTTTATTTACAGTTTAAAAGAAAAGAAAGAAATAAAAGAAAATCAACACCCTTTCATTATACACAAAGAGTCAGCTGTCATACACTACCTTCCAGATCTTTTTTGTTTGTTTGATGTTTTTTTTTTTTTTTTTTGTCCAACTACTTCTCAAAATCCCTGAAATATTTACTAATTTTTACAAATCAGCACATTTAATAAATGTGCTAATATGTACTATATGACACAAAATGGTAAGTCAAATTTTTTAACAACATAATTTGTTAGATGCTTGCACTTTGTACTTCATCAAAACCATTATAGTTATTATTATGCAACATGGAAAAAAAGGGTTATAAGTTTGTTTCATGTTATGTGCAATTTGCCCCTCCTGATATTATTTGGTGAAGAATTTATGTTACCAAGAACTTAACGCAGCTCTGTCAGAGCTGATGCTCCATGTGTCACAATCTTTTGAGCATGGATACAGAAACACTTGCAGAACACAAGGAATTCTCAGTGAGATTCCCTTTAGTCACTGTATACGATAAAGCGCATCAGATTACTGTAATGCCCAGTACGTGCTCGTGTTCAGGATTCAGCGTGTGCACTGGAAAACAGCACAACAGAGAAACATGAGGAAAGTCCAGCAGAGCGTTAGTGCAAACATGAGAACATAATGAGGGAGTTGCCTAAAACAATTTAGAAGAAAATACAGGAGTTTTAAAAAGTTTTTCAATGTGTTCCGATTCCAACTAGACTTGAAGGGACCACAAGTCTTACATGGGGTTTTTATGTTTTTGAAAGTAGCAGCACGTGTTACACATAAGTATTTCATCTGAAGCGGCTACAGCTTACATTTTAGTTAGTAAATTACATATATATATATATATGCCCTTCTGTCTGATCAGCTGAATATCCCAAATTAATCAGTAGAACATAGAAAAATCTCAGTGATAATAGAAGCAAGCGGAATGGATTAGAAACTGCAGTTAATAGGATGCACACTGTACATGTACTACACCATGCCTGATGTTATTCTCACTAACCTGTTTTTGCTGCTGTTAGTGATGGACACTATGATTTTGTGTACACACACACACACACACACACACACACACACACACACACACACTCTCGTTGGGTATTCATATGGACATCTAATTGATATAATGTTTACTATAACCCTAACCATCAAAAATGAATGCCTAACCTTTACCCTTACCCAAAACCTAACCATAACCTAATTATAGCCCTGACACTAAAACCACATTTTGAGTCTCAAAAATGCCTTCAAAGTTGTGGGGACCAGGATTTTGGTCTGTTGGTCCCCACAAGTATAGTAAACTTCCAATTTATGGTCCCCACAAAGGTATGAATACACGCCCACATACACACATTTGGAGAGAGAGATCACATTTCTATCAATGGGGACTCTTCTCCTCACTGTAACCTAAAACCAAGTCTCCACCCAAAAATGTTTTACATTACGGGGACTTTCTATTAGTGCACATGAAACAAGAGGCAAATCACGAGATCACCGTACTTTAAGTAAAATAAGTATACACAGCCGCAGACACACACTAATGCTATGTATGTTTCTGCAGCTGCTTTGAGCTTGTCAAGCTGACAGCCACTGTACGCCTGATCGCACATTTTTCACTGACTGGGGCTCTGCTGAGCACCTCGGTGCAGAGCTGGGAACAGGTTTAGGAATATGATGAGCGCTCATAGGTATCTCTGTGGCCATGTGGATGACACATAATCTACTGTGTTCGTGTTTACTATTTTCTGTATGCTCTTCGTACATAATTACTATTTTTTAAAATAGTTCAATCTTTTTGTAGCTGAGAAAACTCAACATTTAAAGGCAGTAAATAACAGTAAATGATGAATTTGGCAATTTAACAATTTAGAGTAAGCTGTAAATATACTTTTTGCTTTTGTTCATTTACTTCAAGGTTTCTTGTGCTAACAGACGTTAAAGTAATGCACATATAGGCTAAGCACTGCATCCAAAGGAAACTCTTAGCAAACAAACAGTGATTCTCTTTTTTTCCTCCTTATTCGTGAACAATTGGGATACGACTCACTGTTAACCCTAGAGGATTTAAAGTTTAAAGGAAACACAACTGCACAGTAAGAAATAAAGATATTGTTAAGAAAGTGATAGCAGCCACTCAGTGAGTATTTGTTATAATTTATTTGTTATAAGCTGAAGGCCAGACAAGTGCTTTTCTTTATCATCTCTACAGATGAACTGCTGGCTGGTGTGTTGCTGAGAATAAAAACAGAACGGGACTTCATCCAGAAATCTGGCAATAGCAAGCTGAACACTACCTCTGAAACCAAGTTAAGTTCAGATACTTTCCAGAAAGCATACTCAGTCAGCTCTATTTAGTGCTGCAGATACCAGCTCGGCACTGCTTATCAGTTACATGTTTGGTGATGTCAGTGAGTATTTTCAGCTGCCATCCAGCCAGCTGGACGTCAGCAGTCGTCAGCAGCTGCGTCACTGCAGGCCTCATCAGATGATCACTATGTGCCCTTCTCAGACCCTTACACGAAGTGTGGCTCGCTAAAATCAGGTCAGTTATGACTGTGGACCGATTCATTTGGTGATGTCTCATTATCCTCTGTTATCCCAAATCATATTTTCTCTCGCGCACAGCATTCATTCACAGATCACCATCTCTCTTAATAGAGCCACCCTGGACCTGTTGAAGTTACATTTGTTGGCCTTGGGCCACTACAGGGCAGGACAAGAATAAAATCAGCTCATCTGGTTAGAAAATAATCAGAGCAACGTTTTTTTAAAGGACATCTTTAATGAAAATGAAAATGTACATTTGTATGATACAAATCCTCTTTAACTTGAACATCCAGGTGAGTCTGCGGGAAACACGTTAAAAATTTAGTCCACAAAACACATCTCCTAACATTTTCACCACTTTCACTATGTAATCGGAGTAAAATCAAACGAAAGTCTGGGATTCAGTTAAGTAGGTTTCTTCTTCAAATGGGCCGAAAGCATCTCTTACTGTTTTTTGTCCATTTCACTGGAACAGCTGCGCCCTATCAAACTCCAATAAATAAATAAAGTGCTCCACGTACAGCTGGATTTAGATCAGTTAATACACCTCACTAATGTTGATTGAATACATTTCACATCACTGAATATACATTTTATTGTTGTCTTTCTAAAAGTCAAATATCTAAACAGTTCATATTGCAAATTATTATGACGCTAGCGATTTAAATTATTTACAAAAAAGAAGGCACAGCATGAGAAATTATGGGTAAAATATGAATCTGATAATGGTGATAGATTGCACTGAACTGAGGACATGTTCTTATTTCCCGATTATCCACATTCCCACTTCTTTAAACGCCACTACTTCCAGTTATCACAAGCACGCTCAGACAGGACAAGCTCAGAAAAGACCTTTCCCCTCACTGAACACGTTCTTCTCTCTAGGCTGGTGGGGAGGTGGCAGTACAGACACAAAAGCAGAAAGTTTCACCCTGCACAGCATAATTTTAAAGGTACTAGTTTCTCGTTACATTAGCACATTTGTGTATCTGTGAAATAACCAAACACTTACATTAAAAGGACATAAGTGTTTTGGTTTTAAGAACTGACTCCTGGGCAGGCCTGGGAGCAACTGCCAGTACTGCTGCATTAAACAATCCTGTAAAAATAGAAAAAAAAGAACCTTTCTGATGTACTTCTACTACAAGTGATGGCCAAGTTTGAATGCCATAGAAAATACGATTCGATATTTAAAATATTAAAAACTGTAATGCAAACCATATAATAAGTCACACAATTATCAGCATCCTCACATAGTTAATACAGGAAACTATGTGTCTTGGTGAGGAAATGTGGGCTCTTACTTTCAGTAGTGATCTGTTGCACAACTTTTAGAAACGTTGGGGGAAAAAGTCTAGAAATGATTAGGAAATCATCACAATAGTGTAAGTGAAAAATCCTCTGGCAAATGAGAGAAACATTATTTAAATGAGTCACAAGGCAAATATTTACTGGTTTTAGTTTCTCAGTGGATCATTTGCTAAGATTTCTTGTTAGGTATTAGAATTGCTGGACAATCAAAAGTGATGACAATACCTTGAGCTCTAAGGTTGTGACAGTTTTTTTTTGTTTTGTTTTGTTTTTTAAATAATATTCTCATATTGCATAGACTGAGTATATAATTAATGATGGAAATCCTCACATTTAAAAACATTAGCCCTAGAAATAATTGACTTGGGCACTGATAAACAGCAGAAAATGAATGGATGAATGAATCGATGGAATAGGCTTTTAAATTTCTAAATGCCTTAGTCCACATATGACATGCACTTATCTGAAATTACACACAAAAGCATCATTTTAACTAAAGCTACTACCAACCACAGGCTAGGAAAAAGATTATATCCTTGATTTACTTTTTAATAGGTAGTATTTATTGGCCAGCAGAGCTCAATTCACTGCAACAAAAGAAAGAAGCAAATCAAGAAAACATCTTCGTCAGTCTCATAACGCATGCAATGGAAACAACACAACACAACTAAACACAGCAAAAAACCTATTTTTTATTCAGAAAAAGGCTGTCCTCCTTCACTTACACCGAAAGCAGATTAGAAAGTGATTTTTAACGGAAAGTTTAAACAAGATGAATGATTATAGTAATATGAGTCAATGCTCATAACATTTCTTTTAATTCAACTTGATAATTTAACGAATAGTGAAAAAGAAAAAAATGTTTTGAGATTGAAGGTGCTTCCTTCCTTCCGCTTTGCAGCTACCGGCTAAGGAAGGAGACCTGCTTGTCTGTCCTGCAGTTACCACCTCCCTGCCAGCAGAGGGAGCAAAACGACTTCTGTGATCATTTATTACACAATCTCCATAAATCATGCTAAACCTGCTAATCATAGCTCAATATCCATCTTGGCCAACATCCTAAAATAGCACAGCTGACATTTCTTCTTCTGTATCTTGTGAGTTTAAATCATGTAGCTCTGAACACACAGTGTATGTGTTTGTATTTGCATGTGAGTGTGGGGATGCACTATGTTTAGGACCACTGGCATGAGCAGTCAGTGGGCTCCTGGATAGTGTAGCTGACCCAGGTTGAGTTGCTGCTGCAGTAAAGCTGCACAGAGCGCCTCTGCAGCCCAGTCTCTCTGCAGCACTTGCAGAAGCGAGCGTACGTATTGATGTTGTAGTTGTAGATGCTGGCGGAAGGACACTTTCCATCACACGACACGATGTTCACCTGAAAATAGAAAGGCAGATGTCTTTCATGTAGAAGGAGCAGACAGAAGGCCATCAAATAAATGCACAAGTAAACTTTGGGAAGGAGAGGCAGCCATGTTAAGCTTAAACATGAGCAATATCAAAAACTATAAACACCAAATACTGAAAATTGAAATAACTCCTGTTGATGGCTTCAAAAAATTTAGTGTTAACTGTTCAGATGGTGCACATCAAATAATCTCCTGGAGAAATCATGACCACCACAGCTTCCAGAATACTTTCAGCTAGCCAATGACATTGCTGCACTTGCATGAACAAAAACTCTACACACACTGCAAGAAATGGAAGGTTAAAATAGGATGCTAATAACAAGCTGCAACCACTGAAAGTCAGATGTAAGGGTTTACCGGTCTGTTGCTGCGGCAGTCATTCTTCCTGATGGTCATCCTCACTGTCACCTTCTGACATGACTTTCCGTCTTCTTTGCCTGTTCACACAACAAGCCAGAAGGAATTCATTGGAATGAAGGTAAAAAATACTCATAAGATAATAAGGATCTAAACAAACAAACAGGAACAGGGAGGATGAGGACAGAGGAAGGAAGGCGATCAAGAGCCCTGAGAAGCTCAGAAGCTGTTGATCATGCAGAAGTAGTTTAGCCATACATAACATGAAAGGAATAAAACCGAGGATGTGTGTATAAGAACTTTGCAGCTAAAAGCATAAATGAGAAAACTTTCCAGTCAGGGAGAAATGATCAATGAGACTCAGCATAAACATTCAAAACTGCTGGAAGGATAAAATCTGTCATGCATTTATTCTCAACATAAATTAGCTTCGACTACAAACAAAATAAGCTGATGTTTAAATAAATATAACAAAGACAGAAACACAAACAAAACATGAAATCTGCCATCAACACACATAGCATTAAATTAAGATGTTATGGGTGCCATTTAGTTTTCTCATAATGAATCTCAGGACACTTTCTCTGCCGCTTTGACTGTCGCCTGTGTTATTAAGCTGCTGTGTCATTGATCTGGACTAAATGTATGTTAGTTTGTTTGAAGCTACTCTCTGTAGACTTACATCGTTAACTCAATTAAACTCATTTTATTGTTTATTTTAAGATTTTATTGTAAAACCAAATATTTTGTACCCCTAATCCTTCCACCCTAAAATGAATTACTGCTTCCTTGTTTGCACGGATGATACTACTAAAAGGATGAAATGCCACACACAGAAGATTCAGTTTCCCACACAGCTCCCTTGGAGGGCTGCAGCTATAGTGCAGCATCATGCAAATCTTCTACAGCAGTTCAATGAAAAAAGACCCCCAGCACTCCCAGCACCATCCCACTTCACTATCTAGTGACACATGCAGATGTCTAAGCCCGACTACTGGGCCACTACCAACAGTACATTGTTGGCAATCAACAATGCACTGCCCAAACAGTGCTAAATGGGGAAAAAGTTTATTTGTTGTGTACATGTACACATGGGATCAAGGGAAAAGGAGGAGGGGGGTGTTCTGTCCTCTCAAGTGTGATGTCCTTTTTCATGTAAACCAATTAGACTATATAATTATATTTCTAAAGCCAAGTGAGGTAGAAAGCAAGGAGGAAGCTACATCAATGATGTTTTTTTTCCACATGGACCTGGAGTGAGACAACAGTTGAGATGACTTTTCTGCAGAGGGGAGTAGGTGTCAGTCAGACTTTGGGGTTTCCTGTGTGTGTTCTGTTTTTTGTTTTTTTTTAGAGGGAGTACATTGTTGAATATCAACAATGGCACTGGCAAGCCTTGTTGTTTGGTACCTCTTTCACAGTTTGTGTTAACTGTGGGACTCAGGGGGCTAACAGGGAAAGGGAAGAGAGGGTATCCAGTACCTGGTGGGATTGGTACACGATGGTGAGCTGCAGCACATAAACCATAAACCCACTTGCATGTCTTCAGTTGCTTTTCAGTGACAAGAGCTTTAGTCATTTGGCATTTTAGAGGAAGTCTGTCATTACTTGTACTGATGACACAGAGTCCACTGAAAAGCACACTGACAGTTTTCTGATGTAAATAAAGAGAAGACAAATGTAACGGAAAACAGCAGCTGGGATCCACACGTGAGCCAATTCAGACAATGTGACTGAGGATTTTAGACTGAAACGAGCAAACTGAAGGGCAAACATGTTGAAAACATGTTGAGCGGCAGATGAAGGCACTCTTCAGTGTCAGCTGCAGCCTACAGCTCTACGCTAACTACACAACTGCTGCTGTAATGCTCTCATTAGATACTCACACGTCTTGCAGCATCCATCCATGTAGCTTACAACAGTTCCACCGATCTGAGTGAAGACGAGAGTCACAACGTTAACACAAACACAGAAAATTAATTTTATCTCCACAGTTTATCAAAGTTCAGAATCTGTGCTTGACATTCTTAAGCTAAACTTTTGTGTAACTACTGAACATGCCGTTGATTCATTAATCAAACTTTTTAAGTCAGCTACCATTATTCTGTAGAAATATGACATCTTGCAGTAGTTTTAATTACTTTGAGGCTGCTTAAACTTAAATTTAATATGGATCAGCCTGGCTGTCTGTTTGAGAATCACTTTTTTGCATCATTATCACACAACAAAATGTTTTTGATGAAAAAAAAGATCTCTACAGAACATGTGTGTATTAAGACTGCAAGATTTCCCTTCCAAAGGATACGTTAACACATTATAACCTGTGTGTGTGTGTGTGTGTTGCATGCTGCATGCTGACCTTCATACACTCTGTTTCATTGAAGGGAGGGCAGCTGAAGGAGTAGGAGATGAGTGTGGGCCCAGCCACAGTGTCTGTGCAGTCAAACTTCATGCAGTTTGATACCCAGGATCTTCCCGGCTGAAAAACACTGACGACATCAGCAACCGAACTACAATGACCAACTTAATTTGACTTACAGCAACATGGGAAAGAGATTGGTGACGTATGATCAGCCTTCTTACTTTGTGTGAGTCCGCCTGAGATCATTTTTAAATCAAAGCTGGATAAAGTTAGGACTAAGACCAAGTCAATGTGCTGTTAAGTCGGACTATAATTGTCAAATCACCATCGACTAATTAAACTAACAGTAATCAATTTCAAAGATAAGAAAAAATATACAGTAATAAGTATTGTGTTGCTGAGGTTAAACAAAAAACTACATAATATGCTAGCTAGCTAATATGCCAGCTTGCTAACTTCGTCTCAGTTCCCACCAGCAGACCAAAGTGTTACACAAGTACACATCAAGACTGAAGAATAATGTAAAGGACTGTTTATATAATATTGTGGCATGTTGGGAGCGGCTAGTTATCTCCCATCATGCCTCGGGTTGTGTTTCCAATTTAAGACGATTAAACTGTGTATTTGCATTTGTTATGGCTACGTAACTCGTATGACTGTTCCTGTTCACTGATAGATGTTTTGATAGAAAGACATGTTACACCATCAGTGAGTTCATGTGCGAGCACAGTGTAGCATGGGGAACTGTTCAATAAAGAGCTCCCCTTTCCTGTTTGGGGTGGAATAACAGACTCAACCTCTGTGTGGGTCCTTTGTTGTTAAGATTCCTCAGTTCGCCACAATATAGTGTGTATGTTAAAATAGTTTGTTATTTGGATGCAAAATGTTGCTGAACATCTTTTCCTACCTTATAGAGACCTGTTGTTCCATTATCATGCTCATAGATGCAGGAAATATTCTTACAGACTCCGCAGCACGTCGACTGGTCTTTGGGAGGCACGTAGATTTGATTCTGAAAAACAAACATGATTACTTTCTTTTTCATTTAAAATACTGTGACAGTGAGTTTTAATGAGTTAACAATCATAACCACTTATCCAAAGATTAACTGTGACAGTTCAAACAAAATTAAAAGCTTCTAGATTCGTGCTCCGCTCTCAGGGGAGAAACATGCAAGTCATTTATGCATTCTGCTGTGGTATCTGTGACAATGCACCGATCTGCTGAGTTTAATGTTGCTCTGTGTTTAGTACGTCACACACCAGCGAGAAAGCATTCATAACATAAATGACGCTAACAGGTTTTTGTTTTGTTTTTTTAAATAGTTTTTTTCTCCTGCTTCAGCAACAAGTTCTGTTTGTGTGCAGCAGTTTATTAGTTGAACTTTGGTCAAGTGAGATGACACAGCTGAAATGTGTAGGTTGCCAGTCCAACATAGGGCCAATACAGTGAGGCAGACAACCAAACATACCTGAGTAAAGATACCAAGAGAGGAAGACCCCCACTCAAGCAGGAACCTTCCCCCTGCTTGTCTGGGGGCAACAGTGTTAATCAATGTGCTTTTAAGTCAAAACTACTAAAAAATCACAACTTTAGAGTGGGCTCAGATGTCTACTTTTGTTCACTCCTTTAAGAGAACCATCAAATACTTATCTAGATCACAGTCCATCACTATTTACAGGTTATTTTAATGTGTGAAGTACAGACAGAAAGTGATACGTTTCCTTGTCATAGGCAAGTACACAGACTAATGAGAATTAAAATCCAAATGCAATCTTGACTCTGAGCTGAATTTTGGTGAAGACCCATTAGGCAATAATTGTATGTTCGATTAAAACTTTCTGATAGAGAACACTCCCGCTAAAAATCCCATCAAAATATTTTCAACAATTTGACAGGTTATGCAACCAATTCATATGGAATAACAGACATCCTAGAATAAAGCTTAAAAAGCTACAGCAACCAGTGGAGTCGGGTGGCCTGGGGGTCCCAAATTTACTGTTTTACCATTATGCTTTTAGTCTGAGACACATGGTTCATTGGGCTCTCTCTCCAGAACGAGCCCCCCCATGGTTTAGTCTTGAGAGTACCTTTTGCTCACCACTCCCTCCGATGCACATTTTAACCACCAAGCTCTCACCAGATATACAAACCCACCCCATTCTTTCGTTCCTGCAGACGGTCTGGAAGAAGGTGGCCTTGCCATTAAATTTTTACTCCCACCTTCATACTGAGGCTTCCATATGGCTCAATCCCAAACCCTGCATTAATAAGTCTCCATTTTTTTGGAGACTGTGGGTCCAGAGAGGAATACTTGTTCTTGGAGACCTGTATCAGGGGAGAATTCTCAAGTCCTTCAATGACCTTAAAGCAGTTTCAGTTGCCACAGAGTCAGTTTATGAGGTATTTGCAGCATTTATTGCTCAAAACCTTTGGTTCTTCCTCTACACCTCCTCCAACTATTGACTATCTCAGCTACATCAAAAAAACCTTTGAGGGAGGTCGGGAAGTCTCTAAATATTACTCAATGCTTGTTAAGGGCACGAGTAAAGGGCTACCCGCCCTACGGTTAGCTTGGGAAGCTAACCGTAGGGCGGTTTAGGTCAAGAATGGATCAAGAATGGACTACAATTTTGCAGAATAGTAAAAAGATGTCCAGGGAACTTAGAACTAGACTAATCCAATTCAAATTATTATACCAAATTTACTGGTCACCACACAGACTTTACAGGGCGAACCTCATACAGTCCCCCAAATGCTGGAGATGTCAGACTGGGGTGGGCACATTGACCCATATGATTTGGAGCTATCCTATCAAATCAACTATATGATGGAATATTCCTTTTTAGCCAAGACTATTCGTTTTGGGGGACTCATCACTCCTTAAACATGCTCTGCCAAAGGCTGCTGAGCGGGTACAGACTGCATTAATGATGGGGCGTAAACTCATTATCTCCCAGTGGAAGGCCCCTTCCACCCCACCTGTCTCTGTATGGCATATTCAACTGAGTAGACTCGCTGCACTAGAACAACTCTCATACAGGCATCTAAATAAAGTGGAGAGCTTCCACCTGAAGTGGGGTCCATATCTGTTCAGAATAAAAGGATCAGACTAGAACTTAGTCTAGTTCTAGTCTAACAGACATTGGGATTCTGACGAAGCACTCTCAGAGATGACAGAGTGTGGCATGCAGCATGACCCACGTAGTCAAAGGCTTTTGTGGCTTTTTTTTGTTTTGGGGTTTTTTGTTTGTTTGTTTGTTGTTTATCTCTTGTTTTGTTTGTCCCCCCCTCATTTTGGTTTTGTATTCTCTACTGTTCTGCTGTTATGCTGATGTTATTTTTATGTGATGTGATCTGTATCTACAGTGGACTGTAGTGTTCTAAAAATTCAATAAAATATTAATCACAAAAAAAAAACAACTTTCTGGTAGAATTGTAAACTCGTTTTTCTTTTGAACAATCTCAAAACTAGCTCTTCTCATATTTAACACATTTTTAATGAGAAAATAAAGAGAAGCAGGATCAACAATGAGTATGGAACCTTAACCTAAAGTCAGTGAGATCAAGATCTTCAATAATCCTCGGGATTAATAAAGTATTCTGATTCTGATTCTGATTAAAAGGTCAGTGCTGGTGTGTCGCAGTCTTACTGGTTGGCATTGGTTAGAGCAGTTGACGCTGAAAGTGCGGAGCACGTGGAAGCCGCTTGCTGGGTCGAGGTTGCGGCTGCACTGCCGGCTGTGACACAAACCGTCGTCTCCACGCTCCACCAGAGTCTGACCGGGCCTCAACACTCCTCGCTCTCCAAACACACACACAGCCTCACGCACTAAACACACAGAGATCAGAGGTCAGAGGGTCCAAAGTTGCAGGCTGCACTTACTAAAGTCAAGTGGTAAAAACATCTATTTTAAACTGATCAAACATTAGACAAACAGAATAAAAACAACATGTCCTAATGTGCACTCTGGCTCAGTTCAGAGCAGGTTTGGTAAGATTAAACTTAAAATGAATTCCTTGTCAGAACATACCACACTTGTATCTTTTGCAGGCACACTGGTTCTGTGGATCAGCTAGAAAGGCCCGGTCCAGCTGGGCAGCCTCCCCCTGCAGAACACACACAGAGAACCAGGGTTACAGATTTGTATTAATGCACACAGAATATACAAAGAGTACATTGCACAAGGAACCCAAGACACAAACATTTGCAAAAAATATTAAAACACACAGAGCCAGCAGACAGACACAAGGATATATGACCCATAAAGTCAGGTTTTATGAGCAATAATCTGGAGGTACAGTGTATTCAACAGGTTATTTATTAGCTACTACAAAGTCAGGACTTACCAGGCCACATTTTGGGGAGGCGATCTTTTCACAGGAACACTCTGAAGACAGAAAATACAAATAACTATTATTAAGTTGTTTAGCTGAGATGACACCACACAACACCAGAAACTCTGCTTTGTCATAAAACAAATTTAATGTCATTTTAAATTGTGGTTCTAAAAAGATGTGACAAGCCTAGCACTGATCTGAAATAGAGGCCTTGGAGTAATTTTATTGTTCCTATCATGGAATGGTTTTTCCCTCATACCGCATGTTTGGTTGGGACAGCAGTGACCAGGATTGGACACAGAAACCACTGACATCCCGACAGGACAAGTGAGCTGAGGACACCTGTAGGGCTCACACACTGTGCAAACACATACACAGAAAGAAAAACATGCATGTCATTTATGCATTCTAGCTGTCTAATAGTTGGATAATTTTAACATGAAGTGGATCAGCGCATTTTTATTCTTGGACTCCACTGCAGTGACTTTACATGAGTCATGGTTCAGAACAACACATGGCCTACTACACATGGCCTCGCTACCAGAGATGGGCAGTAATTTGTTAAAGCAACGCGTTACTGTAATCCAATTACTTTTTTCAAGTAACGAGTAAAGTAACGGTTTACTATTGCAAAAAGAAGTACTTGGATTGCTGTTACTTTCCTGTAAACACGCTGTGTTACTGTGTTACTAAACCGTGATTTCATTTGTGAGAGTGTCTCATGACAATGACGTACGAGTGTGCAACGTCTGTGGCAGCAACAGACGTGTGTAGATCAACAATGAATAATATATGGAGTGCGAGAGAGAGTATGACCATTAAAGCTTGGAAGCACTGACATTGCTTTGAATTTGATTCCGTAAAAAGTGACAAAAAACATTAGCGTCCGCTCTACACCCTGTGTTTGAAGAAAACGTCTTTCTACAGCGAAAAATTAAACTTTAAATCTAAGCAAACACCGAGCACGCTGCCACAGGAATGTGAAATTTACAGAGAAACCCCTGGATCCCCCCACCGACATGACTGTTGAGGCACCGGGCAAACCTCCACCGATGGAATATGCTGAAAAAATAGAATTGGGCTGAATAATATTGCTTCATTAAGTATTCATGTTTTTTAAAAGTAACTAATTACTTTTGAAACTAAGTAATCAGTAAAGTAATGGGATTACTTTCTTAGAGAAGTAATCAGTAATTAGTGACTAATTACTATTTTCAAGTAACGACCAACACTGCTCGCTACACACCAGCTTTTTTCTGAGTGGCCCCTCCTAAACAGAACGTTTGAACAGGAACATGGGCTTGCATATCAGAGATATTCACTCTCACTGACATCATACAGAACCAAGGGTAGAAAAAAACTGTCCAAAACCCAGAGTCTGCAGCCTGAGCTTTTGGCTCTCAGGGATTACTTATGCACACACTGGCCTTATTATTTGAATCTCTAAGCAAGTCTAATGTGTACAGCCACCTTTGTAACAGTAGACGTATGAGAGAAAATTAGGAAAGTATAATAATTCCCTTCTAAGTAACAAAGAATTTAATTTTACAATTTTAAAATGATCCAACTATCAAAAAGCTTAAGTTTAAGAACCAAGAGTAAAAGCTGAGAACCCAGATCTTTGTCACAGTTATATGTCACAGATATTTACAAAAAACACAAGTGACGCATTAAATCAGCCGACCTTAGACCTTTTCACTTTTTTACTTCAACTATTAGCTAAAGCTACAGATGTGAGTGTGTGAGTGAAAGCGCTTGTGCTCTGACCACAGTGGTAGGTGGGGCAGCAGCGATCCGTGGTGTTGCTGTCGACAGTCAGAATCTCACCATCCTGGCAGAGGGGAGGCGTCTCCACACAGGGAGCACACACTGCATGAAAACATACTTTTGTAACCGCACCGACAACTTTAAATAATTCTCTAATGTTGTGCCACAGAACAGAGAAGTTAATGTGATCAGTTTTTTTGAACTGACTGCAGATGTCGGCGAGACAGCAGCTGCCTTCAGCTCTGCTGGCGATCAGAATCTGGTCGTCTCTGCAGGTGGGAATGTCTGACTCACAGAGCACTGGATCACATTCTGCAACACAACAAAGATTTGCTTTCTCTTTTTTTTATACTTTTGATAGTTTAACTTGTCAAGATTACAAGAAATAAGACAAATGTCCGCCTCTGTGTGCCTACAGGTTGCAAGATTGGTGATAATCTTGCATGTGCTCTAGAGGGGCAACAATGACACAGCCCCGAAACAGGAATGGTTTTACAGGTGAAGGACACTGACCTTTTTCCCTCATCATCTTTTCTGATAGTTTTTTCACTAGTTTTGCATTTGGCTTGGGTCAGTGTCACTGCAGGTAGCATGAGATGAGGTGATACCTAGACCCTACAGATCACATCATCATTTTAATTTTCAGGTGTTTTTGAATTCAGGTCTCTGCAGGCTGATCACACTACCCAGTCCATATGCATATAGATATCCCACATATTTTTTCCGTTGAGATCTTACATGTTTTTAAAGTGTTTCTTTAATTTTCTTGAGCAATGTAGATATGCTTTATACAAGAGGTAACCTAACCTAATTATGATACAAGCATGAAATTGTCTAATCTAAGGCTCTGTAAGAAAGCTGTGGGTTTTTGTTTGTTTTTTTTATTCGTCTTTGAAAACTGCTCTGCAGTTTTGAATGTGCAATGTTGCCTCTGTAAACTATGACTTTAAGGCATTACAGTAAATATATTATATAAAATAATTGCTCGTGTGCAGTACTTACACAGCACTTAAACTACAGTGTGATAGTTTTAAAAATGTGTCATCATCTGTCAATGATCACAGTGTACATAATAAGTGGTCAACTGGAAACTCACCACAAACATAGTCTGGACAGCAGGAGTCCTGTCTGTAGTATGACACCAGCTTCTCCCCATATTTGCACTCAGGAGGGAGCTGGTCACACAGGCTCTGGTTACATACTGCAAAGTTAGAAATCCCATTGTCTCATTAGATAGCTCATTCTTTTTTCTGTTTATTATGTCATAAATCAAAACAGTCTCAGATCTGAAGAGTAACACTTATTGATTTGGAGGCTATCTTGCATGTTTCAGACAAAAGCACTTAAACTCACCACAGACTTTTTGTGGGCAACAGCTGGTGTCATCGGCCAGGCTGATGATCACCTCCCCTGCTCGACGGCACACAGGCGCCACCATGCTGGAGCAGTTGTATTCCACAGGAATGATGGTATCATTGTCGCAGTGATACATGCAGCAGGCATCCTTCGAGGCTTTCCAAACCTCGCCATGTGAACGAGGAACACCACCGCTGTCGGTGCAGGCTGCAGACAAACATACACTCTATTTTAGCTACACATGACTACAATGAATCTTTTAAAGCTTAAACAGAATGTGGTTCAGCTGACTGATGCTGATTTAAATTGGAAACTCGGAAACTTTCCCAAACTAAGAAATAACTGTATAAGAATGACCTTTCACACAGATTTCAATGTAGGGCTATATTTATAGAGTATTTATAAAGTGGTGCTTTTGTTATAACTTGCCAATCATTAGTTTCTAAAGATAATGAAATGGGTCTGAGAATAGATGACAAGACAAAAGACAAAATTTCAAGTTATGTAAGTTTCAAAGTGCATAGAGTTTTGCTTTGTGCTCTGTTGGTAAACTGGGCTCTTACCGCATTTGTCAGGTGGGATGCAGAGTGCCGAGTATGGCCGGTGAAGGAGCGTTCCCTCAGGGCACACGCAGCCCTCAGTCAGGCCAGAACACTGATCTGGATCAGAATCAAAGTCGTGGTTGGGGCAGGACTGAGACGTGCAGGCTGGCAGACAGGCCTGATACCTCAGAGTGTCGGGACACACAAAGGCTGCAGGAGGAGACGCAGACATGTCAGTGCCATCAGTGCATTATTTAGCACTTTCTCTAAAAACAGATCAATGGGATTAACTGGAGACCAAAATCAAAGCAGAGTTGCTCGAATGGAAGCAAATATAACAGAGGTTGTGACAGCTGGATATTAAGAAAAAGAAGAAGAAGAACTTTATTGTCATTGTAGTTATACAACGAAATTTGTTTGGTAGCTCACAGAGGCCAGCGGCAATAAAACAAGAAGCAGCATAGTAACATAATAACTGTAGTATGCTGATTTCGGATTTCAAGCAGTTCAGCTCGTCCATAGTGTAATTGTTGCGTTAGTGCCTGACAGAGTAAACTAAATACACTTAAAAAAAACAAAAACGCTGCTGTATGTCTGGGAGCTCCGAGCCGCTGCGTCTGAACTGAAGTGTTTGCTTGCTACACAACAAGGTTTAATCTGACAACAATCTTACGGCAGTAATTTGGACTCCTCCACTCAATGCAGATATTGAATTTGTGACAGGAAGCCACATAAGCAGCCAGAGCCACACACTGGTTGTTCACATACTCCAAATCTCGTACCCAAACCTCACAAAACGTGGTGGGTGGGACCTAAAAACAAAGAAAGAGCAATTACTTGAAACTAGTAATATTGTTACATTAGTATATTTGAATACCTCAATTGTGTAATTATATTTGCAACATTCTGCAGTCATTTAAAACAATCTTTATGCTCTTTTGTCATCTTCTACTCAGAAATAACAGAAAGCTGATCTAATTCAGATTCCCTGTAACTAAATACATCTGAAAATGAATGAATGTATGGATTTACATACAAAAGCATGGCAGGGGGTAAAGGCCTGGTTCTGCAGCATGAAGAAGCAGCTGGAGCAGTCACTGGTAGAGCAGTTGAGCTCACGGCGGCGGCTGTGGCTGATGTAACTTGTGGTGTTGGGAACCTGCCAGCTGTCGATGAACACAGCTGGATCTTCACTTTCACCCACTGTGGTCCCATTTGCCAAAATCAGGTCGTTTGATGGGTCTCCATCACAGAAGCCTAAAATATGCATTTGCATCATAAACATCACCTCAGTCATGACATATCATGACGTTTGTGTCCGCAAATGTGAAATAATGTTTTGGTGGTGTGCCGAGAAAAACAGGGTCACTATGCCACAGGTTTTAAACCTACCAGAATGATATCTTTACTGTGTAATGTTAAAAAGAAAGAAAAATGAACGTGTTTTCTTACCACAAAGGCCCATGGTGGGCAGCTTGTTGCTGGAACTGTCAGTGTCGATGACCATCATCCCTGTACTGTGGTACCACTGTAACTTAAGACCGGCCGGGCTGCGGATCAGGTACATGTTGCCTGTGTCGTAAATCTCAAAGCCGTACTTTTTGAATCGCGGTTTAGCATACCGTGAATTGACATACAGCTGAAAGAAAGCATCAAGAGCTAAATGTCATCACGTAGATTTTTATCAGTGTTTTAGCTTTAATCAGAAGAGTGTCTCCTACCCTCCTCTGCAGCCTGTTGATAATGATGTGGTTGGATTTATGGGTGATGTTGAGTGCCACCAGACACAAGTTGGTAAAATTCCAGAAGAGCTTTAAAAAGCAAAAGAAACTCAGATGACAAAACAGAAACTTTTGTCCAATTCACTGTCAGAGCAACTGGCATGTGTGACATTTACTCACTGGTGACTGTGAGTCAGCTGGACACTCCTGAACCAGAACACTGACAGTTTCATTGGGCAGCTGGGTCACTATAAAAGAGGCAGCCTTGTAGATGGCAACGCTGTTCCCATCAAACGTGATCACGTTCAGATCAGGGAACATTGTGCATCGACCTGGCACAGTAGGGATACCAAAGAGCACAGTTAAAGATAACAATCTGCCAAAGCCAGATATTTATGGGAGACATTTAAGAATTATCATCATTCAGTCAGAGCAAAATTTAAAAGTGTGAAGCAGATTTTCTTGTAAAAAGAAAATTTCATGTGCTTCCTTCATTTATGCGTTTTCTCACATGGACAGTCCCACTTAGGGCAGCACTTGTCTCCATTTACAAGGATAGCAAAGCCAAGCAGGCCACAGTTCGGAGGGTCGGCAGTGTAAGGGCAGCTCTGGGATTTGTTGAACAGGACGAGCTGGTTGTTGACACATATGTACTTGGTGCAATCATCAACGACCTCTGCATATGGAGGCTGATGCAAAAAAAAACAAACAATAAAAATCAAAATGAAGGTTATTTGTTGTTTGTAATTAGGAAAGTAAAACCTTTTTTTTTTTGGCATTGCAGTAACCAGTGAGCACCACTCAAGATTCACATTCTATTTTTAAAATACAATTGTATTTAGTTGCAAGATATTCTCGGAAACGTCAGCAAATAGATCATAATTGCATAACAAACCAGATTTAAGTGCACCTTAAATTTGGAATATTTAATCAGATATCTAAGCTTAATCTTTAGATGTGTTCTGTGTCTGAAATAAGCATGCAGTGCTACACCAGGAAAAACACAAAAAAGGAACAATTCTACAGTCCTAGATATTCAGTCAGGACCACTAGTCAAAAAAGGACTGAAATTTCCCTCTGCAGGAAATATTATATTTGTCAGCTTTGCTTTGGCCTGGCAATTCCCTTCCACACAAAAACATGAAGTAAATCGGGAAAGAGAGTAGCAAAAAGAAATCCAGTGCAGAACGGAGCATACAAAAAATACAATTCAGACAGAGAGACAATTCAGAGAGAAGCTAGGATGAAGGAAGCCAAAGTGGCTTGCAGATGTCCAGCAACTACAGGTGGGCAAAAGAAACAAAGCATGCCATCTGTGTAAAAGAAGAAGCAGATGCAAGCACTGAGATCAGCTGATCTGCTATTACTGCCTGAAGTAATTCAAAAATAAACGGAAATGAAGCTGAATAATAAGTGAGCCCACCGTGCACATCCTTGTAGGTAATAAAGTAATAGATGTTGTTCCCTCTGTTGTGTGACTGGTTGTTTCAACTGGTGTGGGAGGAGAAGCCAGCGCTGGAGATGTTGTTTCACTTGGACTTGTCCGATCAACTTTGTCCAGCACAGTCGTTTGGACTTTAATGGCTGATGGACGGGAGGTTGTAGCAGAAGTGGGAATACTGAGTTTTTGGGTGGAGCTCACCACATCGGGCACTGGTGTCACCGGTTGGGATGCAGATGGTGACACATTAGTCTCTGTAGTTGTTGAAGTTTCCTCAGATGTGGTTGACTCTCTGTGGACTGAAGTTGGTATAGCTGTAGATGTTGTGAGTGTAGTTAAAGTAGGAAGAGGCAGTGGAGCAGTTATGGTGGTCGAGTGGGGTTCTGCTGTGGTTGTGTCAGGAGGTTTGGTTGTTTTTGCTGTGGTAACCGGCTCTGCTGATGTTGTGATGGTTGTAGTTGTCACTTCTGATGTGGTTGTTGTGTCAGAGCTTGGTGTGACAGTTGGTGGGCTGACAGTGGTTGATCTGGTGGTTAGTGCTGCTGGCCTTGTTGCTACTGTTACCCTTGCGGTGAATGGCCTGATGGTTGCACGCTCAGTCGACGTGGTTCTGGGAGTAATTCTTGTTGTCACAGGAAGTCTGGGTGTTGTCCTGAGGGTGGTCATCTGTGTGATAATGGTAGTTGTTGGAGCGGATGTAGGTCTTGAAGTGGAAACCAGCCGGGTGGTGACTTTGTCCAGGATAGTTGTTGTCCTAGGAGGTGCTGTGGAAGTAGTAGTGCCGAGTGGTGATGAAGATGGATGGGATGTGGTTGCAGATGTTGTTGACACCTGGACTCTGCCTGTTAGTGGATGCATTGTCTCTGTAATCAGTTGAATGATGACAGGTCTTTGTGTTGTGGTAGCAACAGTAGGTGGTGCACTTGCAATTGCTGTGGTAAGCTTTGTCTCGGGGGAAGAATGCATAGGTAGAGGCAGGGGTGTAGCCAGTTTTTTGGTTGTGGTGGCTATGAATTGTGCAGTTGATATTTCAGGAAGTGTCCTGGTTTGGGCAGTGGAAGGTGTCGATGCTGATGTTGCAGATGCTACAGTCGGCTCAGTTGTTAGTGGAATGTGAGGAACTGCGGTAGTTGCAGTGGAAGCGACCACATGGACAACAGTTTCAGATTTGACCTCTGGTGTCGTCTCCACTGTGGCTCTATAGACTGGGGTGGAGGAGGTCTGCCAATGAGAGGGGCGCCAAGGTTCTGAAGTACTAATAGTAGTAGGTGGACTGGTGGAGCTATCAGTTATGGGGGATTTTGACAGAGGAGTAGTTTCTATCAGGCTTGTCGTGATTATAGGAACTGTGGACACAGTGGATATTTTTGGTATTTCTGGAGGTCTTGAGGTTGCAGTGGCACTTGTGATGGTGGTTCTGTCTGTAACCGGGACAGCCGCAGACCAGGAAGTTCTCTCAGTATAGACTGTAGATTTGGACAAAGGAGCAGTTGTGGTTTCAGCCTGTATTGTGCCAGATGCAGGGGAGTCAGTTACAGATACTTTCTTTGTGATTGTTCTCCAGTCTGTAGTAGCCGAGGTAGAGGGAGATGGTACGTGTGTGCTTGGTGCAAAATGAGTGAGGGTTGTTGTTGTTAATTCAGGAGCCGTTGTTGTGGGCGTTGTCAGGTCTGTAAAGGTGGTGTGCAACATCCTCTCTGTGGTTACAGATGGTGTTATGATGTGTGGTGTTGTTCTAGTAGTAGTAAAAGGTGCAGATGGTGTGACTAATTCCGTCATCTTCGTTGAAATGATTTCTGGCAAAGCTGTAGTTCCTGTTACAACAGAAGGAGAGGCTGGAAGACCTGCAGCTGTTGTGAAGGCTGTGCTTGGTGAGCCAGATGTGATGGATGTTGTAACTATAGTTCCTTCCACTGTTGAAGATTTTGATCTGGTGTCAGTGTGTGCAGAGGTAGTTGTACTGGGAACTATAGTTTTTTCTGTAATTACAGAAGTTTCCAGGACCAGAGCAGAACTGGGGCTGGAAGCTGTGACGATCAGAGCAATCCCTGTGGAATGTGTTGTGGCCTCTGTGGTCTGCACAACTATAGGAGTGCTGCTTGTGGTTGTCCCCTCTAGAGAGGTTGTGGTCAGAGCTGCAGTGGTGGTTGCTGGCTCAGTAGTCACAGGAGTGGTGGTGAATAGTGGCTGCAGGGAATCGGTGGACTTGGTGGAAGAAGTGAGCCAGAACAGGGGTGTGGTGGTAAAAGAGGTGCTACTTGTCCTAGAGGTGCTGGGACCAAAGGGACTGACAGCAGAGCTCAACGATCCACTTATCCATTCTGTTGTACTCATAATAGTAGTGGGCGGAGCCACTGTCACTTTGACAGTTGACAGTGGTTCCACTACCTCTGGTCTCACAGCAGTGGGCACTGCCGGAGGCGATGGGGGTTCTATTGTACTGGAAGGTTCAGGACTTGCAGAAGGAGAGATAATGGCAGGTGGTGTTTCCGAGGAGCTGGTGTGCAGACTCGCCTCTGGAACAGTGGAGGTGATTTTGGTTGTGGAAGCAGTGTGTGGAGGAGCAGCAGAGGCAGCAGTAGTGGAGGCGGTGGTATTGAGGGTACTGGTGGAGGCAGTAGTACTTGCAGTGGTTGGCTGTGCAGCAGATGGTGTAACGGGCTGCACAGCGACTGGAAACTTGATACCTGTTCAGCCAATAAAAGGTTTGTTAGAGAAACAACAAGCTCAGAAAAGAGATACAGGTCATGAAGTGGACTGAAAGAGTGCAGATAACTTTTATCTTTTTAGCAGGAATATCAATGATTAGGTTAAATTTGAGACAGCTGTAAATTCGTTTTCCTAAATCTGCAAGAAGGACGGCAAAACTGTGCATCTTGGTGTATTACTAAAACCATAGCAATATTAACTATTAACTTGCTTAACACAGAGAATTTAATAAGCTATATTACCTATTGTAAATATCAATGTAATTCACATTTTTCATTTTTGTTATATTACTATATTATTGTGTTGATTTTACCTATTGCTTTTCTATAGGTCGCCTATTAAACAACACCTATTAACACATTGCAGAAAAGTATATTAATTTTTATAATACAGACACTAAGGTAAGATTTAAAAATGAGAGAACCTCTTAACCCTTCACAAAGTTTTATGACTAAAGTTGAAACTTTTCAATGACATCCGAACAATGTTCACATACACCTTATATGCCATATATGCTTTATTAGCAAAAATTATCAAGTATCAGTATCAGTGCTTGCTAATATTTTAAAAAACTACCAACTAACTAGTATGTTTAGCCTTTATTAATACTGTTTATCATAATGTGTTACACAGATACTCACAGTCTTCAATGTACACACACCGACGAGTGACCTCATCCAGGACCATGTGTGGGGGGCAGACAGGAAGGCAACCCTCCACTCTGAACAGAAAACAATTGACAGCTGAAACTACAAACTCTGCATCGGTACTCAGAGGCCAAAGCAGTAAGAGCCTTTTGCATGTTGTTTATAAAGGAGTTTGCAGAGACATAAAAAATAAAAAGAAGGAAAACTAATTGAGGATTTTATTTCTAAAAGAGCAACACTGTCATAATTTTTTTTTAAACGATATCATGATCAGCATCAGGAAAGGTAGTGTGTATCTGGACGCTATAACTCACTGTATTTCAGAAGCATCTCTGAAATAAACTTTAAAAAATACTTCAAAAAATTGTCATTAATATTTAAGTCTCCAAAAGTTGAATCTGTTCATCTGGACGTAGCGTTTTGTGGGAGAAACGTTTCGTCACTCATCCAAGTGACTTCTTCAGTCTCAGCTGACTGCAGGTTTCCCCAAACCTTATAAACAGTACATTTGCATAATGACTGAAACCAGCCCACTGAAGGAACAATGGGCTGTGAGGTCAGTTCCTTAATCATAATTATGCAAATTCCCATGACCACTGATCAACAATCACTGACCAAAACCCACTGATCAAAGAACACTGATCAATGACCATGAGTACCATTTACAGAGAGTTGGGGAATGGCTGCAATCACAGCGTTGTAAGATGGCGAAAGATGTGCCCTTAGGCCCCCTCCTCGATTCAGAGATGGTCTTTCCCTTTTCACATAAATGGCCTCCTTGACTCCGCGCTCAAACCAGCGTTCTTCCCTGTCCAAGATGTGTACATCCTCATCATTGAAAGAGTGTCCACTGGCCTGTAGGTGTAAATAAACTGCAGAGTCCTGGCCTGATGAGGTAGCTCTTCTGTGTTGTGCCATCCGCTTCGCTAGAGGTTGTTTGGTTTCCCCGATGTATAAATCCTGGCAATCCTCCTGGCACTTAACAGCGTACACTATGTTACTCTGTTTGTGTCGGGGGACCCGATCCTTGGGGTGGACCAGTTTTTGAGGCAGCGTGTTTTGGGGTTTAAAAGCCACAGAAACCCGGTGTTTAGAAAAAATGCGTCTCAACTGTTCCGATACTCCTGACACATATGGGATCACTACAGGTTTTCGCCTGGGCAGCGGTTGTCCTTCTCTCCTGGATCGGCTGGAGCTTTCTTTAGGTGCCTTCCCAGCTTTGACAAAAGTCCAGCTGGGATAACCACATTTACTCAGGGCCTTCTTGATGTGCTGTCCTTCTGCCTCCCTGGCCGCTGTGTCAGTGGGGATGGTGTTCGCTCTGTGTTGTAGCGTCCTGATGACACCCAGTTTGTGCTCCAGTGGATGATGAGAGTCATGTGGCTTTTAAACCCCAAAACACGCTGCGCCAAAAACTGGTCCACCCCAAGGATTGGGTCCCCCGACACAAACAGAGTAACATAGTGTACGCTGTTAAGTGCCAGGAGGATTGCCAGGATTTACACATCGGGGAAACCAAACAACCTCTAGCGAAGCGGATGGCACAACACAGAAGAGCTACCTCATCGGGCCAGGACTCTGCAGTTTATTTACACCTACAGGCCAGTGGACACTCTTTCAATGATGAGGATGTACACATCCTGGACAGGGAAGAACGCTGGTTTGAGCGCGGAGTCAAGGAGGCCATTTACGTGAAAAGGGAAAGACCATCTCTGAATCGAGGAGGGGGCCTAAGGGTACATCTTTCGCCATCTTACAACGCTGTGATTGCAGCCATTCCCCAACTCTCTGTAAATGGTACTCATGGCCATTGATCAGTGTTCTTTGATCAGTGGGTTTTGGTCAGTGATTGTTGATCAATGGTCATGGGAATTTGCATAATTATGATTAAGGAACTGACCTCACAGCCCATTGTTCCTTCAGTGGGCTGGTTTCAGTCATTATGCAAATGTACTGTTTATAAGGTTTGGGGAAACCTGCAGTCAGCTGAGACTGAAGAAGTCACTTGGATGAGTGATGAAACGTTTCTCCCACAAAACGCTACGTCCAGATGAACAGATTCAACTTTTGGAGATTTACTTTCCTGGATGATTGAGAATGCATCAAGACATTAATATTTAAGGATCATAAATTGTATGACAGAGCAATAATCCCACATTTCTCTCAAGTATAGTAATGATGGATAGCTCCCATAAGCGGTTTTTGTTGTTGTTGTTATTACAAGATCTTTTATTGTGATTACAAGATCCCAGTTTCATAATTATGTGATTCCCCCCCAAGTTCTCATTGACTCTGAATTGAAAACTGAAATTCGTAAAGTTTCTGTCAGTTCAAACATCAGCTCAGCATTTTCACTAAATATGTTACCAATAGTCAGGTTGATTATCATCATACTAGAGTAAAAATAGGATGGCAGTTTGGAAAATCAATGCAATTACAAGTAGTTGCGGCAATCAACCAACCAGTGGTTGAGTGTGCAACTCTCTGGCCAACCATTTTTGATTGGAAAGAGATTACACAGAAGAAACTGCACAGTTAACCCAGAGGAAGACAAGCTGCATCCAAACAAGTGAGGTCCAACTCAGACTGACTGCAGTCACTGCTGGATGGGTTGGAGAAAGTTTGCAGGTAAACAGACAGATTGCCATCACACTGCAATCAATCTGAATAAGTCTCCACTGATGAGCACAACTCGTTTCCAGTGTGTCTCTTTGCAGTAGGGAACTTGATTCAATTGGTAGCCAACTGATTGTCCTATTGTTATATTCCTATGTAAAAGCAAGGATCCCAAGTGCCGATGTCATTTTGAGGTTAAATTGCTGTGCTGCAGGAACTACATTACCATTCGCGAAAGTGTTTTTGGATTTCTGTGTCAAATCTATGAGGTTTGGTTGGGCTCTGAATGAAAACAGTTAATACGCCAACAAATTTGTGATTTCTGCAAATTTATCACAGCTAATCAGCATATTATCACAAACAGATTGATCTCATTCAATCACAAACTGATACTAGAATGATTCTATCTTATTGCTGTTTTGATGCAACAAAGTCACTTTGAGGATGCACATGCTTGAAGACCTGGTCCCAGTCTTTGAAGTCTTTAATGTCTGCGTAGAACTGACTTTTCAAGCTGATAATTCTGGCTGTAATGTTCAGAGTAAAGGGGAAGATCTCACTGTGGGATGGTGATGCAGGCTTCAGCGAACGGGTCGCTGCATGTCTTGAAACAGGGGCTGACGCAGGCGTCGTACCTCCACTGACAGCGAGGGGCTGGTGGGGTGTCTGGGTTTGGGCCTGATCAAAAACACACAATACTTATTAAATGTTTAGTAAGCTTAGTAAGCATTATGGTAATATGTGGCAGTTTAATCACCCCTAAAGTTACAATGTACACATAGCTGAGAAACAATTGAAACAATGATTTACCAGGATCACGAGTATCATTCATTCATGCGAATATCATTCATTCTGTAAATTTACATTGTGAAACAAAAATAATGCTCATTTTAAATATACAGAAACATGTACAGCATATATATATCATTCCCTATATGCCTATTTGTTGTCAATACAAATAATGGCAGTAAGAAACATTATGAAACAAGACAAAATAAACAAAATAGTTCTATATAGCATCATTATTATTTTGACCTTCAGATCAATCTGTTAACCTTGAAAAAAGGCAGAGGTCAGATTGTATGTAAGTCATGGTTCAAGTAAGTCTTTCACGTCAAAAAAATTAGGTTAGAAAAAGTTGTGCTTATGAGGTCTTAAGCAGCCGTGGTTTCCAGTGTGAACAGCAGCCCTGTCATCATGACCACATTAATTTTTCTGTTATAATCATAAATAAAAAATTCAGCAACACTGATGATTACTGAGTGTTATATGATGTGCTGCTGACCTGACATTTTGAACAGCGTGGCCTTGCGGAAGCTGTCCAAGTGTCTGTATTTGATTAGGTAGAGGCGAGGTACAGCAGCGTATAAGAAGAAGCCGGGTTTTGCATGGGACTCGAGTGAGTCATAGCCTGGGATCCAGGTGTTCCTGCGGAGGATGAAGGTAGCTCTTTCCCAGAATGCCTCACTCTCCTGCCACTTGGCCAAAGTCAACTGGCCATTGGGGCTTGCAGACAGGAAGTAGTTTGGCCTGTCAGCTGCCTCAAAGGAAACTCGCGATGTGTCTGAGTAAAAGAAAAATAAATAATTCATAAGTATAAAGGAAAGCTCGCAAAGCAGAAGAGCTACTGTGATTATGTTTTTTAAAACACAAATAAGACAAATTGCTTGAATTTACCAGTTCTACTTATGCACAATCACACTCTGGTGTTAAAAAAACCTGAGTAAGTTGGGGTGGAGTATTCTTAAAAAACTGAAAAATTAATTAATAGCCCACTGAAAATAAACTGCTTTACTCGTTTATAAAACTTATCACTTTATTAAACTTCAAAAGAGAATTAGCAGAAAAATATTTCCGTATGTTTATTGGTTTAAAGTGTTTGACGCTTAAAATGGATTCCAGGTAAAAAGTGAAACAAGGTACATCAAGCAGAAAAGTGAGCATTGATAGAGTCATGTTTTTGAGTGGCAGGTCATTTCAAATGTAACATTTCTTTCAGCTCCGCAAATATCAGCAAACACCAAAAAATGGGTGCTTGCTAAAGGTATTGTATTTATGATAAGAAAAGCACGACCGGACAGGAAGAAGGGCTTTTTTTTTTAAATCAGATATTGGATCTGTATATGATGTGAAGGTGTGTTTTCGTTATATACTGGGAAACATCTTGCCAAACAAGCTGAAGTACACTAACTTTGTGTTATTGAAAGGTTTCATGAAAGTACTCTGTTGCACTATGTTGGACTGGTGCACAGTAGCTGTGGTGTTCTCGGGCAGTGTTAGGTTACATCAAGAGATCAAATTAAACTTAAGCTGATGATGCTTAGATTCATTCACTGATTTCAACCTTTATTTCAACTGTTTGCTCTCTAGTATAAATACAGTATAAACAGCAAACTGCCACTGTAAGAAACAGCTTTTATATATTATTATTAACACTGAGTTACATACTGTTGAACTCAGTTGTGTAAATCGACAAAGATCAGTCAAAATCCTGCTCCTCACATACAAGGTCATAAAATGGGGAATAATCAGTCCCCATTTTATCTTAATGACCTTATAGTACCATATCACCCCATAAGAGCACTTTGTTTTTGCACTGCAGGTTTACTTGCAGTGTTTACTTCATTCCAAACACTGTCAAACACAAAGGAAACAGTGGAAGATGAGAAAGCCAGCTAGCCTGTTTTCAGTCGCTGCAGAGAGAGATTCTTAGTGAAACTCTGATTTTCTCATTAATGTGAGGTGACGGGATGGAGGAAGATCATCCAGAAAATAAAATGTCAAACACATGTCTGCTGTGTAGGAATCGTGCTTTCATCAGGAAAATAAGTTCAAGCTCAATCTTTAAATTCAAACACTAGAAGGCACCACAAGGCAGTTTTCAAAGAACTAATAAGCTAACATTAATTATGAAGTAAATACGAGCGGTCCACAACCTTTTTTGCGCTATGGACCAGTTTATGTCCGACAATATTTTCATGGACCAGCCTTTAAGGTGTCACAGATAAATACAACAAAATAAAACCAGTACCGGTACAAAAAAAAAAAAGATTTATTCATAACACATGGGAAAAGGCCCAGGGAAACCGAGTTAACGATGAAAACGATTAAAAAAATAATGATAAAAACCAATAAAAACCCTGGAAACCATACATTTCACACCCGAGCCTCAACTCTCGCGGGCCGGTACCAAACGACTAACAGCCCCGCGGGTTGGTCCCGCTGCTCTAAACAAACTTTAAACAGCTGCTCTCAGTCCAGTGGAGTTTTTTAACACGTTTTGGTTTTCTGAACTTTTATGTTCACTATTATTAATAATAAATTTAAAAGGTGTGAGGCAGATAGCATCTGCTCAGCAATGGCCAACCAAACAATGTTTGCAATAGCAACAGCGAGTAACAGCTAAATGAAGAGAGAACATTGGGTTAACAATTATTTGCTAAAACTTTACAATGTGATAATATATCGCCGCTGTATTTTCAGCTTGATTGCTAAGCTTTGTGTTTTGGAATTGATAGCTGAATATATACATAGAGTCTACCACACTTTCGGGAATAGATATTAAAGTTTGCATTCCTACATCTTTTTCCTTCTTCTTGTATTTTTTCTTCCAAGAAAAAAAAAATCTTTGTCCAGTCACCAGAAGGTAAAGAGTCAGAGTTGAGAAACCAGACATTACAGATTTGGCCAAAGAAACTCATATTTTTTTAGCTGTGAATTTAACATCAGAGCTCCCCTGTTTAAACAGCTTCCTACTGGCTTTCGACCAGCATATCTGCGTCTCTTTCATTCAGGAGCCCGCTGTATTCTGCTGACAGGAAAATATACCACTGTGGTATCTACACAAAGATCAAACTTTCCCAAACCCACTACAGAAGATCTCTTTCATGCACTGATACCACCAAAACCTACACTAGTAAACCAGATACAGACTTTTTTCTACATTGAAAAGAAATGAGTGTAAAATAAAACTATAAAGCCTCTGAACTAACCAGTTTCCCACACTCACTAAATTTACAAACACAAGAAACTTCCTTCCTCTTGGAAGTTATAATTATTGTCTACAGTTTTAATTAAAATGCTGGCATCATCATTTGAAATAGAAGAAAAATAATTCTACACAAGATGTGGTTTGTGTTCTTCTTTTAAGAAATCAACTAAATCAGTTTTTTTGAGCAGTTATTATTTTGCCTGCAATGAAATGAATCTCTCTCTGTATATAAAGTCAAACTTTTTCATTTTAAACAAATTCATTCACCATGTGGTCGAGCTCTGCTGAGGCCAGGTGTCATCATGAACAGCGAGATGATGTCAGGGGTGTCGCTGATGTTGCCACTTTGCACGAAAACAAAGCCGCTGGATTTGCTGGCTGCCAACAGTGTCGTCCGATCCCCGAAGGTAAAGAGCCTGAAGGGACCTTTACCCAGAACTGCAGACAGGCATCAACACTTTATTGTAGGATTTTAGCTCTTTGAATTCATAATTCCTCCAACAGCCTAAAAACTGCTGCTCTGTCACAGCATGATACTTAACTGTGAATGGTTATTTCATTAAAGATAATCAATGTTGCACTGCATGTAATGCTTTCATTTTAATAATACATTTGTACTTCTTTGTATAAAGTGCAGGGCATATCATTTATATACAGAAATCTCTCTCTCTCTCTCTCTCTCTCTCTGTCTACATATATAATTATATATATATATATATTGTAGCGGGCCAGGGCTGTTTGGGGTTTTGTTATTTACAGTTATGTTCTGTTGTCATGTTACCATAGTGACAGGTGACGCCCTCTCTCCGCGACGGTGTGTCCTTCCGGGGGGGTTGGGGGGTGAGAGGGCGCCCTGTGTGTTGTTGTTGCTGTGCTGTTGCCGCGCTGAGCAGTTGGCTAGCGGCAGTGTTCTCCAGTAAAAGCAAGACCGAACGAAACCTCTGTCTCCTCCTTGTCTGAGCTCGCCACATTGGTGTCAGAAGTGGGATAGCTCACCCTCGCCGGAATGGAGAGAGACACTCAGAGGCTGGAGCAAGCCGTCGAGGAGAGCATTCGCTGCTTGGGAAGTGGGCGATTGAAGAGAGAGCAAGCGAGCGGCCATGTAAGTCCCCCGACGGCGCGAGCGCACCACGGCAGCGGCCCGTCGCGACCGACGCTGGGACAGTGCTTCATGGGCTGCCTCTGTCGACCGACACGCCGGGCCCCCAACAGCGAGCAGTGATGCCTGCAACGCCAGCTAAGGTACCGAAATACAATGGGCTAACCCCGCTAGAGCCCTACCTCTCACAAGTACGGCTAGCCGCGAGGCATAATGGCTGGAGCGACGAAAAGGCTGCTACACACCTAGCGCTAGCATTGGAAGGAGATGCACTGCAGGTACTCCTTGACCTAGCCCCGTCAGAGCAGCATGAGCTCCAGGCCCTCACCATAGCTCTCGAGAGGCGATTTGGGCAGCAGCACTCCACTGATCAGAGCAGGGAGCAGCTGACCAACCGGAGCCGTAGGCCGGGGAAGAGCCTGGGCACCTTTGCAGCGGATGTGTTGCTGTATGCTCGTCGTGGCTACCCAGAGTTCCCAGCAGCAGCCCGTGAGGAGCTTAGCCTGCATGCTTTCCTGCGAGGACTTTTCCCAGAGTGACTACGCCAACACGTCTGCCTGGCCATGCCTCAGACTCTCTGTGAGGCGCTCCTTGAGGCTGAAAGGGCCGAGCTTGTGCTCACCTCACGACCTGACCAGCAGTTGCGCCCCACAAACTACCCTCAAATCAGAGCTGCAGACTGCGACAGTGAGGGGGAGGTCGCGGGGATATACCAGCCGCAGCCCTCGGTGCCCTGGAGGCGTCCCATCGACCGACCGACCGCTGCTACCGGTGCGATGAGCCTGGTCACGTGGCGCGCGACTGCCTGGCGCCCGCCCCAAAGGCCAGAACTATGTGGCGTCAGGGGGATGAGAGGGGGAGTGGTACAGCGAGGGGACCACCGCTCCAGCTTCCTGCCCCCCTCCAAGAAAGATGCACGGTGGCGGGCCTAGTCGGACACCTCAAGGGACTCTACCTGAGCTGCTGTGTTGAGGACCAGCCCTGCCAGGCCCTGGTGGACATGGGGTCCACCATTTCCCTAATACGACCTGGTGTGTTTCCTGGAACATCCGGGCCGCTTGTGATGGGTTGGTCGCCCATCAACACCCAGCTGATGACAGTGACGGGGGAGAGAACTGACATGCGGGTGAAGAAACCGTTGCGGATCCGAGTGAAGGATTTGGAGCTGGTGCACGACTTCTGACTTGCTGACATCCAAGATCAGTGCATCATCGGCCTTGATCTGCTGACCCGCTGGGGGGCCTGCGTTGACACTGCGAAGCTGGCTATCACTCTTGGTACAGAGACTCTGGCCCTCCAGTGCGGTCAAAAGCAGGGAACCAGAGACTGCAGGCAGACGCGGCTGGTTCAGCACACCATCGACACCGGCTCTGCTCAACCCATCTGTCTGCGCCCACGCCAGCTGCCCCTCTCGAAACGGCAGGGAGAGCGGGCCCAGGAGGCACAGGGCGTGGCTACTGCTCGGGCCACAGCCGGCGGAGGGGGATGGCTCTCGTTGACCATGCAGCAGCTGAAGCAGGAGCAGGAGGCTGATGCAACGTTGGTTCAGGTGGGGGCCTGGCTGGAGGTAGCACGACGCCCAGGCTGGACAGGGGTGTCAGGGCAGGGGCCCGAAGTGAAGGCCTACTGCTCCAGGAGCCTGAGGGAGCGGCCGCGAGTGGTTCGTGAATACACCCGCCAGGCCCAGGTCAGCGCCGCAGTACGACAGAAAAGAGCCTGCGACACCAGGTGCCGAAGGGGAGCGTTCGTGCCTGGCGACAAGGTTTGGGTATACTGCCCGGTTCGCAAGAGAGGGGTGTCCCCCAGGCTGTGCGGTCACTGGCAAGGGCCGGCGGAAGTCGTGGGGCGGCTGACAGAAGTGGTGTACCAGATCCGCATGCCGGGCCCAGGGTGCGTGGCGGTGTTGCACCTGGACAGGCTCTCACCGTACCGCCCACCCGCTCCAGCAGCCGCCGGGGCAGGGGATGCTGGTGGCACCCCAGGTTCTCATCCGAGTGACTCTTCCCCTGCTGGTCGAGATCGGCCTGCGCGTCGAAGGAAGACACATGGACATTTGCAGGACTTTGTGTTGGGTAATGGGGTTGTCGGGGACGACTGACCCCTTAGGTGGGGGCTATGTAGCGGGCCAGGGCTGTTTGGGGTTTTGTTATTTACAGTTATGTTCTGTTGTCATGTTACCACAGTGACAGGTGACGCCCTCTCTCTCTCCGCGATGGTGTGTCCTTCCGGGGCGGGGGGGGTGAGAGGGCGCCCTGTGTGTTGTTGTTGCTGTGCTGTTGCCGCGCTGAGCAGTTGGCTAGCGGCAGTGTTCTCCAGTAAAAGCTCCTTGTCTGAGCTCGCCACAATATATATATATATATATATGTATATATAAAAAAAAATAAAAATCTCTGCTCGCCCCTGTGGGCGGTTAATCCTTCAAGCTCGGGTCCTCTACCAGAGGCCTGGGAGCTTGAGGGTCCTGCGCAGTATCTTAGCTGTTCCTAGGACTGCGCTCTTCTGGACAGAGATCTCCAGTGATGTTCCCGGGATCTGTGACTCCCATGCTAGGCGATATATATATATATATATATGTATATGTGTGTGTGTATATATATATATATATATATATATATATATATATATATATATGTGTGTGTGTGTGTGTGTGTGTGTGTATGTGTACATATATATATATATATATATATGTATGTGTACATATTACATATATATGGCTCGGGTAAAGTTTGTAGCATGCGTGCTTGTTGTTTTTGTCTGCTTCCACTTCTCTTTTCACTAGGATGATGTCGGCGTAAATGTGCAGTCATATTCGTTGTGTTCCCACTAGTGCTGTCAGCGTTAATCTCGTTAAAATGACTTTAACGCCATAACGCCGCAAATCTCCGTTAACGAGTTACCGCGGATCGCCCTGCGTGGGGCTGGACGGCGTCAACACGTTAACAAGCTAACTGCGCTAATGCACTAGTTCCCACCAACTGAGCATTGCGTCCATCCGACATACTGTTTTACTTTTGTCCATGACGCGCTTACCACCAGGGTCATGCTTCACATGAAAACCAAGATAATTCCAAAGGCCAGATCTGAATGAGGGTGGGGGAGGTTCAGTTTCGGGTAGCGTTGAGGCAGTTGCCATGTTGCAACGAGCTTAGCTTCTGTCTTGCTAGCTTGTGCTGCGCTCAGTGGATCTGCACTCGACAGTGTAGCCTAGGCGGAGTAGTCGAACGCAGATCCACTGAGCGCTCAACACAGACAGCATCGTCAGAAGAAAAGTTGATAAAATAAATAAAAATTTTTGCATTGTTCGATACATATGCGTACTGAACCGAAAGCACTGTATCGAACGGTTCAATATCGATACGAGTATTGTTGCACCCCTAACATATATATATATATATGTATATATGTGTGTATATATATATATATGTGTGTATATATATGTGTGTATATATATATGTATATATATACATATATATACATATATATATATGTGTGTGTGCGCGCATGTGTGGAGAGATTGTTATACCTTTGTTGTAGAATTCACAATCGTAGGCTGCAGAAAAACAAAGAGACTCTTATTAATAACAGGATGAGTACTACTACTATCAATAATGATATAAATACTATGAAAGTAGTACTGAAAGGTACTTTATAAGCACGTAGATATTAAGCAAGTAGATATTAATTTTTATTAGAGCCTAACCAGTATAGGATTTCAAGATCAATATCAATATATGGTCATTTAAAATGCCCCGCAACATAGTTTAAACTTCCATCAAGTTCTTCCCTTTTATAGTTTCCATCTTGACATTTACATAAATTCTCTAATTCTACTGTAGATAAGAATTTATATATAATTAATTATGACAACTATTGATAATAATTTGCTTTTCAACAACCGCTTTTCAACCGATAGCAGTTTAACTGATAACGATGTAACTACAATTAGAACATAATTTTTTAAAGTTTTTATGTTCTTTTCCAAATAAGCTATTGAAGCTCAGTTATTCCTCTGTAATTAATTAAACATATGTGTAGTGTTCAAAAAGGAATGCTTTGACAAATAAAATCTGCAAATGTTTTTGCTCCCTGTGGTCTGACTGACTCACGGCATAGGGAAGGAGAACGCCAGTCCACAGGTACACCCTGGTGGCAGCAACGCTGGGCGTACGCTGCCACGCTGGTGCAGAAACACTCGCAGTCGCCTCCTCGGCTGCAGGCACATGTGTCTGCTAGACAGTTCATGTAAAACCAGGTGACATCCACCTAAAGGGAAATATAAGAAATATTTTTTACAGATTTATTGCAAATAGATTAATTAATAGCAACTAGAATTTCACCCCTTAATTAAAAAATAAAAAGTTTGTAGTACTTGTAAAAAGCTCAGGGTAGAGCCGTTTTGTTACTCACCACTGGGTGGCAGGCTTGGAAGATCTCACTGAGCAGAACAGCACATTGTCGTTTTGCAAAAGGTTCTCTGAGTGGACTGAGAGTGCAGGGGTGTCTGATATCTGGACTGTTTACACACTGAAGACGCACACATACACAGGGAGATAAAAGGAAACATTTATGTCAAATGAGAAAGATCAATTTCACTATAAATGAATCACTATTTCAGTTTCAAATAAACTGAAGTTGTGATGAAAAGGCTTGCAAGTTATTGTCCAAGTGAAAAGGTAATTTCATAGTTAATCACCTTCATTAGATCATCAGAGCATGATGGACATACAGGCAGTGTTGGGGAGTAACGGAATACATGTACCGCCGTTACGTATTCAGAATACAAAATATGAGTAACTGTATTCCGTTACAGTTACCGTTTAAAAAGGTGGTATTCAGAATACAGTTACTTTGTTGAAATAAATGGATTACACGGCGGTACTTCCCTGTTTCATATTGTCGCGGGTCAGGACTGTTTGGGTTTGTTTGACAGCTACGTTCTGTTGTTCCAGGCGGCAGCGTTACGGTTGCCATGGTTACAGGGTGACGCGCTCTCTCTCTGCGTGTTTCCTGGGTGAGAGAGCGCTTTTTTGTTGTTGTTGTTGTTGTGCTAAGCTAAAAGGCAGAATGCTACAGGCATAGCTCTAAAGCATGTAGCCTGATGGGCAGTGTAGTCCGTGCTGCAGGGAGAATGGACTGCCATACCCGTTATGTGTCTGTGAGCGAGGGAGGGAGAGAAAGGAAAAGTCCGAGCTGTCACGGAGCAAAAACGGGAGCTGGAAGCATGTAAATATAATAATAACCACAGCAGCCAAGAAGAGTGCCTGAGGAGCCCATTTGTAAGTAAGCTATTAAGACTCAACTGTACACTGTGTTCGTGTTTTCCTCCGGAAAAAATAAGTTCCGTTGGAGAAGCCTTTCAACGCCTCTCTCTGTCTCCCGCAAGCAAACTTGACCCAGACAACAAAGTAAAGCTAGTTTTCGGCTACCAGCCCGACAGGGAACCGGACGTATTAGCCAGAGGTCCCTTTACTACGTTTCGGAGCCGCGGACCTTCAGTAACAGTAATAAATCACAGCAATAGGACATTCATGTAGTTGTAAACAGCATGATAGTATATTAAGTATTCCAAAGTATTCAGAATACGTTACTCTCATTGAGTAACGTAACGGAATACGTTACAGAATACATTTTGGGGCATGTATTCAGTATTCTGTAGTGGAATACATTTTAAAAGTAACCTTCCCAACACTGCATACAGGTGATGTTTTGCTCACCTCTGTTGCAGTCCAGCTGTTTCCAAACTCCTGTGGTGTTGGGGAGTCGATGTTGTCAGGCGTTCGCATCTCATTCACTGTCTTCAAGTCAAAGTTCCCACACAGTCCACTCAGCTTCCCCTGAACACATCACATCACCTCGTTTTAGCCTGTTAGCTCATATATTGTTAATACCCTCATGATATTACATTTTACTTCATATCATAGCCTCTTAAAATTTGTGACTGACAGTAACACAGAACTGCCTGTGTGATGCTGCTCTGGGAGTGGTGTGTTCAACAGTCCGATTGAAAAAAAAAAATCTGTTTAGGCTCTTCAGTGCTCCTGTTTCAGGAGATGATTCGCTGTATGTTCCTTTGTGAAAGGAAAGGACATGCCACGATTCATAACAATGTACCGTCTGACCTTTCACAAAAATAATCAGCTAAACTACAAGTGATTCCCATCATGGCTGCAGATAACTCAGAGGTCACTCAATTAGAAACCAGAAAAATCCCAAAATATCAAACTGGTATAACATCAGTTTATTAGGAATCATATGTGGAGTCACTTTATATTGAAGATCAGCTGAAGATCTGCAAAAAAAAAACAAAACAAAACACTGAACCAGCATCTTACCTGCCAGCGAGGTCCAACCTGGACATGCACCGTAGTCTTTCGGTCCCAGAGGACTGTGACGTCTTCCTCTGGGAAATGAATCACTGTGAAGTATCCAGCTGGCCAGATGAACATCATCTGCTTCCTGTCAATCACACTGGATGGATTCTGCATAAACAAGTGACTGTAGTTAGATGGCAGCTATCCACAGAAAAATCCTTAAATCTTATTCAGAAGAAACAAAGATGACACACAAAGACACTGTGCAGCACATCTCTCTGTGCCAGGGGTAGAAATTGCTTTAAAAGTGACTCTTACTGGCTTCCCAGTGTCATCATCAAAAGCGACAAAGGATCTTCCAACGTTGATCAGCAGGGACTTCCTGCAGATGATTCCACTTTCAAAACAGTCGACGTTCTCAGCTGTGACACTGAGCATCACATCAGCACTGCTCTGTGGAGGTGAGAAAACACAGCTGCTGTAATAGTAAATGTCTTTATAGCTGAGAAATCTCAGTGTAACAATAGGCTTAGTGTTTATTATTACAGAGTAAAGCAGGTTTGTGTGTGTGTGTGTGTGTGTTGGGGGGGGGGGGTTCCACTCTTATGGACCAAAAAATATATCACATGCTCATGCTAGGACTATAGTGCCCATAATAATCTTTTTGTCACATACCTTTACAAGATAAACTTTACATGCTCCAACGTAGTCGAATAACAGCCCATCGAATGTCCTGTAGTGGCGATCACCGTAAGCCGTGCACAACGATGGACATGGCTGAAACACACACTGGAACGTCCCATGCTGGCAAACACTACAAAGACAGCAATGCCTCAGTGATTCGGTATCAACTTGTTGCCACTTAGTTAGAGGACATTTTTTTCACATCTAATGGCCTCCTTTTGTTGAGAGCCTCAGGTTTACAGAGGGCAGAAAAGTGACCGATGAATTGTCAAAGGCTGAACTGCAGTTCATTGCGCTATTAGGCTGTCATCTACATCTTCTTCCCTGGCTGAGGTTTGAAGAAGAAATGGAAGGATGGGAGAATGACTGAGATCACTGGGAGAGTGTTTCCTTTCACCAGTGATGAACAGTCTGAAGCAGAGAATCAAAGAGTCATACAAGAGCCCGCTCTGTTTTCAAGGCCTTTTTCTGTGCTGTGATAGCAGAGAATTATAGATATCAGGTGGCCACTTTCGAAGCTCTGACAACCTCGGGATTCTGAGCTTTCAGGCTAAATCTGACTTTGAAAAATTGTCGATGGTACTAGAAATTGTTTGCTTGATTGTCATATTAATTTTGACAGCTATTGTTGGCAAGTCCAAGACCAAATTTGTAAAGCGTGACACAATGAATGATTGCCTGAAGAGAGAAAGGAAATGTGATATGTAAAGATAACATGAAAGGAAGATTTTCAATTTTAATGAACAAAGTTTTCTAAAAACACTGAATCTGTGGAAACATACCACTGGTAGCAGGGCGAAGAGACTCTGTCGCCAGGGTAATACTCTTTTCCTTTCCACAGACAGGGGCATGCGGCGGGCTCAAAGCACTCATCTCCATGTTTCAGCAGCCTGTGGGAAACACCCCAACTGTTAAAGGACAAACACTTTTAAAGCTCTGTATTCACTGAGTTTATGTAGAATTGAGACCAATGGATTCTGTATGCTGGGGCTGAAAAGTAAAGCCAGTGTTAAAGCGCCTTAAATCAGCATTTTTTTCTAATAGCCAGCAGGGATCAAAAGGACACTTGGATGTCTAGCACTTTACTCATCACTCTGCTCACTGCTGCACTCCTAAAAGACATGTACAGAGGCAAGACCTCCCTGTTTTGTACTTCATTGTGCATAGATCCATAAAATAAGAAGAGCTATATTTCAAAGTGTGATATAGTTACTTAGAACTGAGAACTATGCAGCATAGAGCAGATGTTAGCACAGGAAAACAGTTTGAAACACATATCTTTATGTTATAAACATGCTCATTAGAGTCAACAAGGAGACTAAATGTGGGTATGCTTCATTGTGTGATTAGCAAGTCATTCTTAGTCACACCTGCCCCTTGATAATCTTATTCTTATTCAAAACACCAAGACAGACTATAAAGATGTTGAGATTTTACAACAAGACTAGTGTGAATCTATATCCTTTTTAATACAAAGTCTCCATAAAAACTGTAACACATGACATCTTGAAAGCATCTTGAATTACTGTGGCGCAGAGCTTTGGACTTGCCTTCATCACCACTGCCACTGAAAATGTATCTGAAATGTTTACATGTGAAGCAGTTTATTTAAATGTGAGACCATCTTTCCAAAAGCTTAAAATGTACTAAAACTGGGTCATGCAAAAAGTACAATGATCACAAACACAGCATCAAATCTACAACAGAATGGCTGAAAAGAGTCAAAGTCATAAATGTACATAAATTAATACCTGCAAAGCCCAATAAACTGAAGTGACATTATTTTATTTTTTTAAGTGGTTTTAAAAAAAAAAGTGCATATATCTGATCTTTTATGTATACTTTTGACCCTTTGTGGATTAGAAAAAAATTCCAAAGTAAATTCAAACTTCTGTACCCAGGTCTTGCTTTTTAAAGAAGTATGCTGTGATGTATTGTGCCCTGAAAATCAAACAGATAATCATTAGAAGCCTAAAATTACCATGATATTTACGGATAGGAAAGGTGCTTGCCAAGACTAAGCTGGGTTTAAGGACCCAGAGTGAAAGCTGAGTGAATACCGAACTGAGTAGGCAGACCCTTAACTTTAACAGGTAAAAAGCAGATGAGGAGTGAGGCTGCAGCCTCCCTTTCTACCTGTTCATCTTTCTAAAGTAGAATCATTGTGGCGATCGCTCACTTGTGTTGGTTTTTTTTTTTTTGCTTTTTGCGGTCAGCGTTGTATTCTACTATGAGAAAGATCTTAGTGTGTGTCCTCATTAAGGATTTGTGTTGGTGTGTAGCCTCAGGTTTATGTTGCTAAATGGTGATTATGAAACAGTTTCTTTCAGCTGTTTACAGAGTAACATGAAAGTAATCTAACAAGTAGTGTAACAAATTGCTTTTTCCCAGGAGTAATTAAGTAACATACTGCAAGTAATGCAGTAATATAATAACAATAATAATGATAATAATAATAATAATAATAATAATAATAATGGATTGCATTTATATTCATTATGCGTTTATATTCATATTCATTATGCGTAATAATTACTTTTTTGAGTAATGACTGATCACAAGAAAGAGGGAAAATACCTCAACAAACATGCACAAACATTTGACCCACAGCATGCAGTTAATCTCCATGAATTTAATTTCTTTGTAACAATTGTGGTGACTCTCAAAAGGGAGCCAGTTAGAACCCATGACAATCGATAAGGAATCAAACCAATCAAAGTGATATCGATAATGGAATTGGAATCACTACATCCCTATTGACATTCATGTCCATGATGAATGCCATCATATTATAGCAATGTATGCTGTAATGTCACCAAAACGCCTAGAATTAAATCATTATAGTTACAAGAGAAACATAATCTGACTGTAAACAGTGGCAATATAATCCAACAAAAAAGGAAGCTGAAAAAAAATTATTTGTAATAAGAGTGCTTTGCCACAAAACTGGCACCTATGAGAGTGTGTTGTGTTATACATTCACCCCAATCAGAACAAATATATCTTGAAGACTGTTGCAAAATGCTACAGTTCATTTTGTAGAAAAAGAAATGTCATTCAACAAGAAAAACAAACCAACAATCACCACTTGAGGAACCTAACCGGTGTAAGACTATGCATTTTTAAATCCCATTAACATGATTTTATGTTCATTTTAAATTGACGGACAAATAATTATCCAATAATTACGCCAAATGACAGCCGACACATATCCGTTTACTTACTAACGTTCCCTGACCCTAACCAAACACCCACTTAGCCAGACGTTAATAAAAAATAAGGACTGCTTACTACGTATTGTGACCAAATGAACATGATGTACAAGCAGCTCTGCCCCTACCAGAGAGTATGATTTAATTTGTAAAACACTCATTGAGGAGGGTTATCACTCCTGAAATCTAAATAAGCAAATCATTTCCAAATGATCATGTTGCATTAAATTTAAATATCCCTGTATCCATACAAAATTAACAAGTTTTTACATCTCTATGTGTGGAGTGATCACTAAGTGGTTTTGATTGGGTGTCTCACCCACTATTTTCACACTAGGTATGTGTATATATGTGTGTGCGGGTGCACTAGTATGTTTATATAAGTATATATATCTGTAAAATTGTATATCTTTTGATGTATTACTGGGTTAAATATATATAACAAATTGTAATGAAGAATTTATGATGGATAGGGCATAAACAGGAAGAAAAGTGTAGACTATTAGTTACTAAATAGTGGAAAAGGGGTGGGATTAAAGAAGCTAGTGCTTCCTTATACTCCTTTTTAAACATTGTTATTAACTGGTAATTAAACTGGTTATTAACATCTGGCTCTCTTCCACATCATGTCTTTTATCCTGTCTTCCTCCTCTCACCCCAACCGGTCGTGGCAGATGGCCGCCCCTCCCTGAGCCTGGTTCTGCCGGAGGTTTCTTCCGGTTAAAAGGGAGTTTTTCCTTCCCAATGTCGCAAAAGAGCTTGCTCAGAGGGGGTCATATGATTGTTGGGTTTTTCTCTGTATGTATTATTGCAGGGAACACCTTACAATATAAAGCGCCTTGAAGCAGCTGTTGTTAATAAGTTATTTATAACTTATATTTATATTTAAGTTATTTATAATTATTATTGCTTTGTTTTCCTTTTGTTTTGTTTTGTTTGCTTGTCTCTTTTTCTGTGTTGTTGTTCTTATACTATTTTAACATGTTCAAAATAAAGATTCAATTCAATTCAAAATTCTGCATCTAATAATCCATTCTCATTGAAAGCAGTGTTTTTTAACTATTGGAGAACAGTGACCTAAAGGCATGCTATCAAGTTATAGCATCGTCATTTTGCCAAGAGAATAACAGAGGTAGAGCCAAAGCAGGTCTGCTTCCAGAGCAGAGAGATGCCAGGAACCCAGAACAAATTACAGGGGTGTGCGACTGTGGACTGTAACGCTCATGTTAGCTACATGAGAAAACCAGACAATTAGGATTCTCAGAGATAGAGAAAGAAACAGTCTTTGTCTGCAACCATCCATTTGCTTTCGTCTCTGCAAGACGAAGCTGATAAGTATCTTGTAATATCCAGGGTTGGGCTATATCAACTGGCGAGGCTGCCATGACATACTGAATGGTCCCGCCACAAACCTCAGGTTCATCTGAGTAGAGTTACACCACAGATAAAACGGTGTTAACAGCTTCCTTTATCTGGCAGCCAAACTGCTGTATCAATTTCTCTGATCAAAGATATGAAAATCATTTATTCTTCTGACCTACGAGCACATTATGAATAAATTCTCATAAACACAGCCCTCATTTTGAATTTCATTCTTTCGCACAATGTAAAATGGACTGAGGAATAAGTAGTTGAAAAACATGACGACAGATGAGTCAAACAGCGTAATGGCTTGACTGCAGTCTGCCTTGCATCGAGTGTACTGCCAAGTGTTGCACACCAAGTAGAGACAACAGGCTGAAAATTATCCCTGATGGTATGCAGCCTTTGGCCTAGATTATTAGTGACATTTGCAATCGTAAATTACATTCACAAGATTAGCAGGTAAATTGATCAGTTTATTTGGGGCAGAAAATAATTTAAGCAAAGAGAGTGATGTTGTTCTTTTCTTCAGGTTTAAATTATGCTGGCATTGCTTTCAGACTCCTTCAGCTGCAAGACCTCTGTTTGCATAGAGTACTGTGGGAAAACTTTGTCTCTGACTAAGCACATTATCCATGAGCTTGTGTTTTTTAATCATGACATGTAGTTAGTACATAATGGCTCCCATTTCTGTCCAGGGCAATAAAACAGGAAGTGCTTTAGATCAGGCCTACCTTCTGATATGTGTCTTCAGAAAGCTACGATGTCAAGTGATGGCTGAAATATGTAAAAACAAAGTAAAGTTTGTATCTAATAAGACTAAAAATAACTAAATCTTTTACTGAAGACAACTGTTTGATCACCCGCAAAGTAGCCATCAATTATCACACACAGATCACAACATTATGCTGACATGATGAACATTTCACAGTTAATAAAATGCATAAAATAATTTCTGCTACAAATTGCTTCATTTTTTCAGTACTGGAGCGTCTTAGTGCAAACTCTGGGACGAGGAGGATGTACTTAATGACGATTATGTATATGACTACATTTTTACATTTTGCAAGCAAATAATAATATTTTTTTGAACCAGATGTTCCCTACTTATCCTAGACACTAGCTCAGGGGTCTGCAACCTTTTACACCCAAAGAGCCATTTGGACCTGGTTTCCACGCAAAAGAAAATACTGGGAGCCGCAAATACTTTTTGACATCTAAAATGAAGATAACACTGTATATATTGTTTTTTATCTTTATGCTTTGTGTGAACAACTAAGGTGTGTTGCTTATGAAATCCATGAAGTGCTACAGAGAAAATTAAATTATATTTATGTAATCAACACATTTTGAACTCTTAAAGAAATATAACAAAAGGAAAGACACCCAGCTGAACTAAAATGATCCATGTAGCAAACAAAAACTGTTATCAGCCGCCACCCTTATATCGCCTTTGGGCTGTTGGAGCCTTGACCTGACTCTTAAAAAATAATTGGAAAAAAGCACTATGCTGCTGAAAAATGAAAAATAGATATTTGCAAAATTCTGCCTAAATATGTATTTTACCTGGTTAATGCGTGCGGCGGGGCGTGGTTTGCAGCGCCGCTGCAGGGGAGGCGGACGCACGTGAGCGACACCCGCAATCACGCCTCGCTCCCTTAACGTCTGTGCTATCTGTGCTGTTGTGTTGTTGGTGGTGTATGTCGGGCTGTGAGCTGAAAAGCTACAGCCGGCTGTATGCGTATAGCAACCGTGTGTGAAAAGTGCTCAATAAAGAGATGCTCAAAAGCATGCTCATGGAAACATCGTTGGGTCTGCCGTGATTTGTTTACAATGGGACTTCTGCTCCTGAACCTCTGCGCACAGAGTCCGCAAATCGGGGCTATACAAGTCAGTTTACGCAGGACTGTAAGCTGTCATCTGTCAGGCGTGAGCGGTGTTTGTCTTTAACATAGTTCACGGTGGAGAACAGCTGCTGACATAATGTGGATCCGAAGATCCATAATTGGCCTACCTGGGGTTGAAAGTCTCGATAAATGCACGGCGTTTCGGCGGATATACCGGCTTCCGCGAGTGTGACTCTTATGTTGAGCGATGAAAAAATAATAGAATATAATTTTATTTTTATATTTCAATATCACAATAATCTTCCAATTTAGAACTACGAGTTAAAAAGAACTAACATAAATAAAATACACTTCAGCTAAATACTTCTAATTTATTTGCCCAAACCATGCCGAGCCGCACTATAAGGACTAAAGAGCCGCATGCGGCTCCGGAGCCGCAGGTTGCCGACCCCTGCACTAGCTCTTTCAAAAGGCAGCAGACCTGACAAGGTATATCATCTTTATCACCTAAACTTGTTTTTGCTTACAACACACTGAATCATCTCATGAGTCTAAACTAAAACAAAACCTGTAACCAAAACCAAATTCCAGCACGCTGCATGTTTCTGTTTTGCACCTGAAAGTCCAGGTTCATATGAGTTCAGCTGGACTAATTGACACAGAAGGAATGAATGAATGGTCTACATTTTGATCATAAACAAAGTGTGCCATTGTAAATGCAGACACAATGGATTAATCTGTCTGCACCTCAGCTAATCATTTCCCATTAGAGGTTTTAAAGTCCCGCTTCAGATGAATACCTTGCAGTTGACTCTGAGTTTAGAAAGGGTTTTTGTATTTTGATAGTCATTTAAGTGTAGAGTTAATATAAGAAGAAGAAGAAGCTGCTTATCATTTGTTGACTACTTTAGTAAACACAACTAAAGCTGTGGGGATATGGTCAATGTTTTTGAAATCAGAAATGTTATAAAGGTTATTATGTCAATGTCCAAGATGTAAATATGAAGAATTATTTGGGTTTGGGTTTGAAGAATTAATTAAAAGTAAAAGTAAAAGTAAATTAAGCTACATCTCAAGTCTGGGGGTTAGGGTTAGGGAAGATATATTTTTATTTGTCCTCAAATGTATCATTTATATAGAAAATAAGCTGCAATAAATTTGGTATATACCAGTTTCAACTGTTTTAGATTTTTAAATACTCTCTATATAAAGATTTGTGATTTTTTTTTTATTGCATGCAACATTTTATTTTTTTTAAAGTATTTATATAAACCTCATCGTGCTGTAAGCTCAGACAGTTGTAAAAGCATAGTAAATACCAACATCATCCTTTAAAATACTCAAGAACTAAGTTGTTTGAAAATGATGCAAAGAAATGCCAATGCATCTCAGCCCTTCCAGGTCAGAGACAAGAGAATCTAAAAAGGTAGATAAACTAACTGCTGAGAAATGCTAACAAAGATTAGTCAATAAACAGACAGGGGTCAGTTTTGAACTGAATCCTGATGTTTTCTGCAACACAGCTCCTGTTTTGATGCTTTCACTGGGCAAAAACACTATTCATCAAGATTCATTCTTTACACTATTGGTATTAGTATTGCTGTCCAAATGCATAGTGAATTTGAATATTTATATAATATACAGTGTATTTACTGAATCCCACAGTGTCTCATAAAAAGGTTCTGCACAAAAATTCCCAGATGCTCAATATTCACAATTGAAATAAAAGGTACAACTATTTCTCCTCCTATTCAATTCCGTCCTACCAAAGATGTCTTTATTTCACCAGGGAACTTAGCCTTGAGATATTGTTCAATTAGCAGAAATAAAGAGGTCTGGAAACAAAGCCCACATTATGCTTCTGTCTGCTAGCAGTCTGCTAATAGCTAGTAGCAGACTGGTATTTCTGACAAGACACCTGTCTTGATTCTCTCTAGCTCTTGACGAAGGCGGTCGCACTTTTTTTCCTCCTCCTCTCCTCTCCCTTAGCTTCCCTGCTTAGCCTCTTGTGTCCTTGTCTAGTCTCGTGTTTTTTGTATTACTTTTCCCTGGAACACTCTCTCACAGTCTGTTCTCTAAAACTTAAAAGAGGAATTATGGATTTGATCAACTGGTCTCTGAATGCAATTGACACCCCTTCTCAACGAGAAGTATGGGCTCGGGTGAGCCTGAGTGCTGAAGATATCTACCTATTCGGAACCATGATAACAGGGTTCTTGCTGATCGGAGCTGGCTTGGCCCTGGCTTATTGAAGAATTAAGGAAGCGGAACCAGCTGTTCAAACCCCCATAAGGCTGCCCGCTGGGATTGAAACGATGGGACGAGGCGTGAGTTTTCAAAATGGGCTCATTGAGTGCAGCACAGATAAGATCTTAGAGAACCGCACAGCTGCCGTGAATACTCAGAACAAGACCTCTGAGTACAAACTGGATTACATCTGGAGGGGCTCACTCGGAATAACACCTCTGAGCGCAAATTGGATCACATCTTGGGAAGCGCACTGCGGTCGTGAGTTCTCAGAACCTGCTCTTTGAGCACAAGAATGACAGCATCACGGAACATAAGTTTGGATAACATCGTAGAAAGCTCACGGCTCTCCAACGGGAGATTGAGAGACCAGTGTTGGACTGTTAGAACAGCTTTGAAATTCATATGAGTTGTTCGCACTAAAGTTAAAACCACCATTACTTCATGCGGAGACCCCCTTCGGCGCCAGCTGCGGTCTCAAGGCTGGAGCTGAACAACAACACCCTGATAACGACTGTGTTGAGACTGTTCTTCCCATTCTATGCAAGGCCACCTGGGTTGGCTGGAAGACTGTTTACTTAGCCTGGCAAGGCGAAGGACACTGTCTCAGCTGAACTCTGGACACATACACACACACACGCACACAGACATATATATATACACATGCAGATATACAATCATCCCCCTTCCCCCCTCCAAACGCCTTCGACGCTTATTCCCCTCCGATGCTGATGGTGGATCAAGGAGACCAGCGCATAGGCTGCAGGCCCGGATGTACTGTCTACATTGGCTGTCTCTCACCCTTTACCCATCCCTGTTGCTTGTCATGTGTTTCTTTGGTGTATTAAGAGTTTTTTCATGTGCTATGTGCAGAGGTGTTTTTTTTCTGTTCTCAAACTGATCTCCCTGTTGGAGCTCAGTCTGGGGGGAGTTATTTTTTCTCCTTATCTTTCCTCATGTGGTGCATTTTCCATGTTATACCTCTCTGACCTGTCTTCCCCATGTGATGTTTTTGTGTAATGTATGTATGGTCAGAGGGTAAGATGGCGCCGCCATTGCGTGCAATAGGTCGGCAGCCTTAACATGAAATTTCCCCTTGTGGGACTAATAAAGGTATATGAAATCAAATCCGTAACGTAGCTGCTAATAAGCTGCTATCATTCATTCTGGACTGCCCGGTGATGAAGTGTGAAAGACTAGAAAGACTACCCAAGTACTGTAGACCATCATGCATTGCCCTGAAAGAAAAATGACAGGTGGACGAAAGGCATGAAAGCAGCATTTCTCAACGTGAACAGCCACAAAGTATGTTTTAAATATGAATTAGGAAAAAAATAGTATATTTTGTGTTTATTACAGAAATGCATACATATATAAGAGCAATGACATTAACATTAACAGTACAGAGAAAATCACCCTGTAGACTTTTGCCAGTTAGCTCGTAACCCTAACCCTTGACAACTTTCTATAAATATCAATACTGAATGAATTATCTTGAATGCCTGCTAATGCAAACACAATTCTAGCTAGCTAAGACAAAATTTAATGTTTGCTAACATTAATGTTATCAAAATACAATATTAAGGTAGTTAAGTTTTTGCTTTTTAAACTTATTTAGAATTTTTTGGGGAGGGTGTGGTGAGTCATGTTAACATCACTGATTTGTGAACTCCATGAATCTTTAAAATAAGAATCATAATAAAGGTTTCTTCTGTAAAAACAACCCTTGATTAGCAGAAAAACAAACAGGCTTCTATGTAGCAGAATATGACTCCAGACTGATCTCATACAAATCAGTTATCTCCCAGTGAACCTTAAAATTGTCTCACTATCACTACCCTCATTAATACAGCTGTCATCAAGAAGCAGAAGGGCTGAATGAAATTTCTTTGTGCCATATTTACCACAAAACTCAAGTTTCAGTGACTTTTTAAACACCTGAGCTATAAGTGGACGACAGATTTAGAAGTTGTGATGTTGTTGACACCCAAAAGGTCAGTTTGCTCCATGTGATGAACAGGGACATCTGAATCACACCAGTGAGGTCAGCAGAGGTGACTCAAGGTTCAGATGACCATTTTTGCCCCTCTCTGACCTTTTCACCGTATCACTACATTTCAGTAGGTTTGCTGAGATAGTGCTCTGAGTAACAGGCAGAAAACCCAGACTTGTGCTATTTATAGAACGGAGCTAAAGTAACCAAGGGGAGCTTCGATGCAAGGCCAAATTCCAGGAAGTTGGTTCAACAAACTCTGAGTCTAACCACAAACTCCGAGCTGATTTATACAGAGCCCCTCTGATGACATGGTCCAAAAAATAAATAAATTGTGGCAACAAAATACTACTTCGTGCCCTCGAAATAGTATAACGTGCCCACAAAATACTTATTTGTGGCCACGAAATACTATAGATTTTATTGTCAACCAACTGCAAGGGCCTGGGAAGGATCACGGTTATCGCTCAAGTGTTTCGTGCCCACAAATTAGCATTTCGTGCGCACGTTATACCTATTTCGTGCCCTCGAAATAGTATTTCGTGGGCACAAATAAGTATTTCGTGGGCACTTTATACCCATTTCGTGCCCACGAAGTAGTATTTTGTGGCCACAATTTATTTATTTTTTGGACCATGTCATCAGAGGGGCTCCGTAGATTTACTCTGAGATCAGCAACTCTCAGTTTCCTGTTTTAGAAAGTAGGATGATCAAAGTTCAATCAACTCTGAGAATGTTCACCCTGAATTGAATATGTTCGTAGAGAAAGAAAGCAATCCTCAACAGAGCTTCAATACTAAGATTCACCATGGCAATGATTAACTAAAGAACAGATCCACCTTTTTATCCAGTGAACCAAGGCATATGCATTCAGGTCAAGTATAATGTCATAATTTTACATTTCAATTTTAAATCTAATCTCTAACCTGACAGGAAAAAGGGTGGGTAGACACTGAGGGTTAAAATATGGAAAAACAAATAAGACACAGTAATGATGGATATTAGTTAACTAGATAGCAATATACTCTGGGATGGATCTGCCCTTTTTTTGAATAAAAAAATTACTTTTGTGAGAACTTTTGATCGTTTGCTTTTTTTTAAATTAGTGTAATTGTTCAGTAAAACTTAAGGCTTTTATTATTTCTGCCATTTATGCTTCAAAATGAGATTTACAGAAACACTTTGCTTTAATTTTCACCAGTTTAACCACTAATAATTTAAGCTAATGGCAGTCTTCACTGATATACATTAGGGTTATTCTAATATTATTCAGATATGTTTTAATGTTAATGTTACCGTTAGCACTCACTGTAACTCGGTAAAAACAAGTCTTGAATGTAAACATTCTATTTACATTAATCATATAATTCATCTTACAAGAAAAATCTCTTGTTTTAGCATTTTTTTGACTATATAAATACACATAGCACAGTACAGTAGTACTTTAGATTATTTAAAAACATAGACAAACAAGATGCTTAACGGTCAAACATTAGCTATTTGATATATTTTGGGGTCATGTGTGTTTAGTGAGTTGTTTGAATGGGTGACAGAAATGAATTGAGACAGGTCAGTTTGGAGCCTGATCTTCGATGCTGATGTGATATGTACAGTATGTATTTATTTAAAGTGTATTTTTCAGCATTGTCTTGCTGATGGTCTTTTGTAGTACATGTTAGTCCAGAACTATATAGCATTTACCGTTAATAGTGCCTTCACAGATTTACAAGTGACTCGAGCCAATGTTTACAAAAGTATCCCTCTATACAAGAATGTTTGTGTCTGATCTGTATATTGGCAACAAACCAGATGGTCTCATATTTCAGTGGTGTCTATGTTTTGCAAATGTAAGACTTTCATTGGTCAGACAGTTTTCCAAACCACCTTAAGCGATAGGTTTTATTTTTTTTCTCAAATTAAAGCTAGGGCAAAATTCTCTGACAATGTCAGAAAGCCTAACAAGGTCAGTTTTATTTGTTAATGGAAATGTTTCATAAATAGATGATTTGAGGTTCACAGATAGAATCTTTGATTGTCTTTTAAGAGTTACCATTTTAGCGGTACACTGTTTCATTGTTTCTTTTAATACTTATTCAACTATTCTGCTTTTACATGAAAAACAAAGATTGTATATTTTTGACAGTTCTAAAAACGAAAAATATAATCCTTCTGTTTGCAGGTGTAGTGCTCTCATCAATCAACTATATAATGTATGCAAATGTGTCGTAAGATAGGACATCCTTGAACTAACCCTTGCCTGTGCGTAATGTAATCAGGATGACTCCTGGTTGATGTCACAGAATGAAACCACTTAACCCCCCTTTCAGGCTGACAGCCAGAGAGGATTAAAGGGATCAGATGACTGTATTCTACCCATAATTTCTGTTCACCTCATCTGTTGGAATCACGTCTTTTGTCTGCCACAGAAAATCTGCACTTTTTCTTAGGTCACATCAACAGACTCTTCCACAAAGCTTATATCTTTAAATCTATAAATGTAAAAAATTCCTCAAAAAAAATTTATTTCGAAGTGTCTGAGCAATTGTAGCAATTCAAGAAGTAGTCTCTTGAAATTAATGTTCAGAACTGATGGATTAATTATTTTGGTCTGATACATTTTACTGGTCTGAGCAGCAGATAAAGCAAGGCCGTTTTTAAACAAAAAAAAAAAAAAGAATTAAAAACCAGGAAACTTCATGGTAAATGGCCTGTATTTGTATAGCGCTTTACTAGTCCCTAAGGACCCCAAAGCGCTTTACACATCCAGTCATTCACCCATTCACGCACACATTCACACACTGGTGATGGCAAGCTATGTTGTAGCCACAGCCACCCTGGGGCGCACTGACAGAGGCGAGGCTGCCGGACACTGGCGCCACCGGGCCCTCTGACCATGTATATTAGAAGCCAGCAGGGAATTAGCAAGTTCACCAGAAGATGAGTCAGGTTAACAGAACAACTAGGCTAAGTTTTTCTCAAACTGTCTACGCAAAATGAACAGCTACGTCTGCTTATTACTTTATGTTGGGAAACAAATGGTTACAATGAAGTGCTGACTACATGTATTGAAGAAGCAGCATCATCAGGTATGGGAAGGAGGGGGCTGGAACACTACTTCAGGCTTCTCTGACATTTTAAGAAAGTTTAATCAACCTGCAGCCAGTTTCTCTGTGACATCAGCTTCAGTCAGGTACACTAACAGCGTAAGATTTCATTAAGTGACACACTCATTTCTTGACCTTTACTGCTCAAGAAAAACATCTTGTTCCTTAAGTCAACCTGATACCAAACAGTTAACTAGGATAATTACAGTCTGCTATGTGTGAACTTTTCAAGATTCTGTACCACTTAAGCAGGAGTTTAGAACCCTTTGTTTTACCTCATTGTTTTACCCTGATATGAAACATAAATGTTCAATTGTTACATTCAGTTTCCATCTTTAGTCTGACCTTATTTCCACTCTGCACTGTGACTAAAGACCAATGCGTGCACAAGAATCTCAGGGATATTACGAGTGGACAAGAGTGAATAATCAGTTTGATTTCTATTTTGAATTCTGTTTTTTACTAGTTTGTTGCTGCAGATCACACATCATAGAGAGTCAGCTAAATGAAAGCAAATAAAATTTTCCAGCTACCTTTTCTATTTTTTATATTCAATTCTCTATTTTTCTCCTTTTCCCTTTTTAAATATCGATTCCATAACAACAAGAATAGCTTTTATTTAAAATTGTGAAATGCAGAATTACAATCAAATTAAAATTAAATGGATTTTAAAAGTGCAGTACTGTCCAATCAAAAGGAGTTTTTTTTACATTATAAAGCAGCCATTACCTTCTTGTATGACTATTCAGCAATGGACAGAATACATTTGTACTAGCTGTCACTCACCCAGGCGGGCAGACACATCCAGCCAGACAGGGCTCGTGTGATGAGCAGGTGAGGTTGAGCAGGTAAGACTCACAGGTGCGCTCACAGGACACGCCCCTTCCCGGCAGGAGGCCATCCTCCCCTTCTGAACAGTTCTGGTAGATCTGACCTTCTGGACACAATCTGTCTGTAAGTAAAAATGACATCACAGATTTTTGGTAGATTTTTAGTGTCAGTTTTAAACTGACAGTGAAAAAGAGTGAATAATGAGTTTGATGTGTTTATGTTGTTCAGCATTCATGCTAAACAATGTTTTAGCTCATGCATTATTAATCTTCACTATCAAAAGAGGCACTTTCTCACATTTTCTTAGGACTGTAATTTCTCACAGTCCTATAGATAAAATCTTTCAGTGTGACACTCATTATGAAAGTTGATATGACACAAACATATATACTGACTATTTTTCTTCTGGCTACTTCCTTTAGGGGGTATCACAGTCAATCACCTGCCTCCATCTCATCATATCCCTAGTATCTTCCTTTGTCACACCCACCCTCTGCATGTGCTCCTTCACTACATCTGTGAATCTTCTCTATAATTCCTCTGCACACGTCCAAACCATCTCAGCCCTGCCTCTCTAACTTTGTCTCCAAACTGTTCAATCTGAGCTGTCCCTCTAATGTATTCATGACTAATCCTGTCCATCTTGGTCTCACCCACTGAAAAACTCAACATCTTCAGCTCTGCTACGTCCAGCTCAGCCTCCGATCTTTTTGTCAGTCCCACTATCTCCAAACCGTACATTATAGCAGGTCTCACTACCATGTTGTAAACTTTCCCTTGTTGTAAACATATACCATGTTGTAAACTTTCACTCTTTCTGCGATCCTTCTGTCACAAATCAGTCTGACACTCATCTAGACCCACTCCACCACACTCAAACATTCTTTACCTTTCTAGTGTCTGTTGCTTGGGATCGTTCATCCCAGATATTCAAACTCATCCAACTTCACTATTGCTTCTTCTTGCATGTTCACCTTTCCTCCTGTGTCCCTTCACAAATATATTCTTATAGTCTTCCTTCTACTAACTTTCATTCCTTTTCTTCACAGAGCATACATCCACCTCTCCAGACTCTTTCAACTGCTTCTTACTCTCACTACAGATCAACATATTAGCTGCAAATATCATCCACAGACACTTCTATCTGACCTCCATCACAATCTGTAATCCCACCCCCACCATAAACCCACCACTGCACACCTCACGCTGTCTCACTGTCCTTCTAAATGTCCTGCACTATCCTCACATACTTCTTCTTCTCTTGGCCATAAGAGAGATCCACAAAGACACAGTACAACTTCTTCTGACCTTCTCTAGTGGTAAGACTACACACCTTCGGAGCGGGAGTCACAAGTTCAATTCCCACCCGGTATCCAGTAAGGGTCCTGGCTAGACCCCTCATGCTAAAAACAAAGCCCTGGAATGGCGCGGCTATGTCTGCAGCCTGTCCACAGCTCGGACACAAGAGTTTCACTACATGTTGTACTCTGTATAATTGTGTATGTGACAAATAAAGGTTGTTTGACTCTATACTCTCCAATAACAAAGCAAACATCACATCTGCAGTGATTTTTCCTGGCATGAAGCCATACTTCCTCTCACTGATCATCATAAGGTTAATCCGCTTTGACCCTCTGTAGTTACTACAGATGTGCACATCACTCTTCTTCTTTAAAAGTGGTACCAGTACACTGTATCTCCATTGCCCAGGCATCCTCAGACTCTCCAAGACTGTATTAAACAATCTGGTTAAAAAGTCCACTGCATTCTTTCCTAGACATCTTCATTATTCCACAGACATGTCACATTGGCCAATTGTCTTTTCACTCTCCATCATCTCCATACCTACCCTCACTTCCTCCTTACTAATCCTTTGCACTTCCTGATTCATTAACTTTCCTCCATCTGTTCTCTCTCTCATTTTCTACATTCATAAACTCAAACTACTTCCTCCATCTTCTTAACATGCTCTCTTCACTTGTTAGTACATTTCCATATCTATCCTGAATCACTCTAACCTGCTGCACATACTTTCCAACTCAGTCTCCCTCCCTACCTAATCAATGCAAGTCATTTTGTCCTTCCTTGTTTTCCCGCCTCATGTACAACTTACCCTAACTAACCCTTCCTTTACCTCCTCTCTCTTTGCTGTTCACCCAGCCTCCCAAACTTACTTCTTCACTTTCTTCATCTCCCTGACTATCCCACTTTTCTTTGCTAACCTTTTCCTTTTATCACTGTCTTGTACTTCCTCATTCAACCACCAAGTCTCCTTGTTCTCTTTCCTTTGTCCAAAGGCCAAATGCCTTCTTGGTAGTTTCCGACTTCAGCTATACCCTTCCAGTCATCTATAACTCTTCCCTACCATCCAGATCTTGTCTCAACATCTTTCTGAACTTTGAGCTCTAAACTCCTCTTCAACTTCCACCATTCAATCCATGTTTCTGCCTTAAGATTAAAAAAAGATCAGATTAACACAATCAAATGGACTCACCAGTGCCTGTTTGTGTTTGGGACACCAGTCTACCATTCAGACAGAGCCTGCAGGAGGGCACAGAGAGACATTACTCACCTTAATGATGGCAACTGCAGAAAATGCATGGAAGTTTCACATATTTAAAATTAAATACAGGTTTGGTACTTTGGTGATAATGCCAATATACTGCAATGGATGTAGTTTCTTTTATTTGTCCTCTTACAGTAACTTCGTTCATTTTTGGTAATATCCCTAATATGAGTTTCACCAAATTAGAAATTGAAAGAACAAATTTATGGTGATACAGTCTTTCTCAGGGTGGAAGTTATATTAGCCGTCTTCCACACATTGTATTGTTTCACCAAAAAGGTTGCTGATTACAGTTGGTCCCTATACTATTTAGACAAACAGCCTGTGTTACATTACTTGACAGAAGTCTTCTGATGTTGGATCTCTGGACAGAACTTGCCAGAAATCCAACATCATTTCCAACAGGAAAAAGTTCATTTAAAAAACTGGCTCGGATTTTTTTTTTTTTTTGTGGAACTCTAAAACTTAATATTTTTAATATGCAGAGAAGAACATAATAAGCTTTTAGCCTAACTTAAAGTAACAATTTGAATTAAACAAAGCAACTTTTTCGTATTTTGCAATTTTTTTAATTTTCTGGAGTCTTTTGTTCATTCAAACATTCGACTTGAAATACTTGATTGAAAAGAACATCTCTAGAAAAATATAAACTTTTCTTACACAGATTTTCCTTCTATGTGGTCGTGACTGACAGGAGGTGGAGCTTTATATCACTATGGAGCCTTTTTATTGAGAAAAAATTAGGAAACTGCTAACTAAACTGCCTCAGTAATGTCACAGTTCATTGTTACAGAATTTATTTACAAAAACATAAATAAAAAGGAGTTAAGTCTAGACTGAAGGCAGAAATGAAGGGGAGGAGCTTACTGAACACCTGCTGAAGTCATGATCACATCTCCTGGTTCATAATCTGCTCCGAGGAAACTGCAGGGGCACTCGCTCCTGGAAAAAAGAAACAACCTGACTTGAACTTGTGACAGACCTAAATGGACCGACTTTGGTTAGAAATTAGCACACAGAAACAACATAAACTTTTTTACACTTTTGAAAACAAAGAACAAAAGTTTTGCATTTGGTAAATAATATAGTAAGTCTGTAATATCGCCAGCCAGTGATGTAGTGGCACCTTTGTTCTATAGTCATAAATATCCAGCTCAATTGGAGACTTTTCTGCAACATTATAAGACAGAAAATACTTTATAACCTAACAATATCAAAGTTTTGATCAAATAAATCTATTGCGTATATGTTTTTTAGCAGTGTATTATGTATGTACATATGTGATGTGGGCCCTGGTCACCCACTTTACATTAGTATTATGTAACTTGAAAAATTAAAAACATATAGGAAGATAAAAACATTCAACCCAGTCTTTGCTGGTCAGATATTATAAACAACTAGAAAATGCATTTTCTGAAGAACCTGCAGTGTGGATGCTGATAGCTGAATGTTTTGAGCTGAAATGAAATAATTGCTGAATGTTAAGTTAAAAATGTTGAATGAGCTGAAAAATAAAGGATTTTTCACCTGAATACAAAAGTGCAGAAGAGTTGAAAGCTGACATTCACACAGAAGAAATTTAAAAATAGCTGATCATGTTATGTTAAAATGGAGATGAGAAAAAGCTGAGTAATGACAAAAGAAAATTTAGAGTCAAAAAACATCTGAATGAATATTAAAAGTTTATATTCTTTTAATCATTGAATGACTGAAACGTGATCCCTCTACTTGGGCCAAGACAGTTTAAAACGTTTACATCTCTGAGTTTTGGAAGGCACACTGTTGGAAAGACGGCAATGATGGCTACGTTTTGAGGGTAAAACGATGGCTGTAGACCAAATGCTGTGGACACAGCAGCAGTTTAAAGACAAGATTTTAAGATAAATTCCCCACACACCCCCTCCTCCCCCCTCCTCCCACTCTAGCAGTTGAGCTGTCTCACTCTAACCTCCAACATTCCGTCCCATACACACCCATTATAAACTCTGAAATGGGTGAAAAAAAGCATGAAACTTAAACTGGGGCTGAAGAAAAAGTATAATAGATATTGAAAAGATAAATACAAGTTGAATAGTTCAATGTCTTGGCTTCATTTTAAAGTTTGAATGTCAACCTATGTGGAAGTAGTTAGAGTTGAAACAAGAGTAAGTTGAATGAGCATTTGAAGATTCTCCCATTGAAATACGTTATAAATTTTTGTTGAATAAAGTTGAATAATTTAAAGAATATAGAAGTTAAAAATGAGAAAAATACAAGCACACATGTCCAAAAGAAGAAGAATCTAACGGTGGTTGAATGGTTTTTCTAAGTTAAACTGTGTTGAAGGAGATAGATGCCGAAAAACGTACGGAATATGAAAAGTAGAAGAACAATACTGTGGATGCTTAATAAGCATCCACACTAATAAAGATGCTGCAAATAATAAAGATGTCAGCATTGTAATGTCGAGTCCATTTTGCTAGGGTACCCCCCCCCCCCCCCCTTCAAATAAATATACATACACTGCTTAATTTTTTTCCTTACCAATATTAATTACAGAGAAGTGGAGGGGGGCAAGATAGACCAGTCTTATTTGAAAAAGTACAGTATTATATAATTTATATAATATACATTGTGGTAATTTATGTTTAGCTAAGGCTAAAAGCCTTTGTAACATATAGGTCAGTGACACACATCAGCTTCTGTACTACAAATTCTTTCTCACTGGTTATCAGATATCTGTCGTCCCCAGCCTGAGTGGGAATGAAAGGGGGGGTTTCACAGTGAATTCCTTGATGTAACTCTATCACAGCACAGCGCTGCACTAGGATGTAAAACCCTGGGACATTTAAGAGGAATTAAGCTGCATGTCTTCTGGGGCAGAGCAAGCTAAAAAGGAGAGCACAATTACCGAGGTCCTCTGGGTCTACAACGTCTGCAGCAAAGATACCAGGTTTTCTACTTAAAAGCTGACCTAAACTTCATAGCAGATACAAATATCACTTTGAGTGGATTGATTTGGTGGAGTCACTCCAGCTTCACCACCCTCCACATCAGCAGAGCAGGTAGTACTGAAGCTGCTCTGGGTATTAAGTGCCACCTGCTTCATCATATAAATATTTCAACATTTTTTGCCTTTACATACTTCTACCTGCGAATATCACTTCCTCATCCTTACCTGTGCACACAGGTGTGTGTTCGGTGATTGTAGAAGGAGCCCTGAGGACAGACGCAACCTTCTTCACACTCCTCCCCACAGTGCTGCGGGACAGAGAGGGAGGAGCAACGGCGCTGGCAGGAGGACACACAGGTGCCGTACTGCATGTTGGCAGGACAGGTGACAGCTGCAGGGCAAGACAGAGTTCAGCAAAGACTCAGACTCAGAGTCAGTTTGGCCTTTTAATAGAAATTAACTTGATGATGACATCACTGTATTTTTCATCAAGTTATCAAATTTAACAACAAAGGGTAGAGCTACTGATTGGAGCAGAATGATGGTTTGTGTATGTCTTTTTTCCCCTCCAAGGGAAAAAAGAACATACACAAACTTTGCATAAGTCTGTTAATTCATCATTTTAAACTTTAGTTTGTCCAGTCATCTCTAAAGTGTGTGACATGCAAGAGAGCCAATAAAAGCAAGCTGAATGGACAGTGCAGTATCATTTAAGGTCTGTGACATCAGTTCATCCACTGAGTAAGGTTGACGAAATAGACATCCTGATATCTGTTGTCATCCATAAAACCAGTGAGGCACATGTCATTAGTGTGCTCCAGTATTTAAACAAAGAATGATGTTTGTTGTGGATCTCATTAAAATGCACTCACGTCTCTAACTTAATGACTCACACTGGAATAAAAATAGGATGACAAACTCCTGTGTTTGCCCCGTGATTACCCTAAACCTGTTGGTGACCACTTTGAGTGTAGTTTCACCTTTCAAGACATCCCATACCTTCTTTGGGAAGATTTTTGGTAGGAAAATGTTCCAAAATTACTCCTAAGCTAGCACTTATACTGTTTGATCTAAACTGATTTTTTTTCATGTCATTCTCTAAAAGATTAAACTTCCATGAACAGTCCTACCAATAACTCATATGATATACTGACATATATATTGAAATATCAAAATGTCCTCCGAGCTGAAATTTGAAAATCATCTGTGACCATGAATGGTGAGTTGGGAGAAATATTTGGATTTGATATTAGACATGAAAACAAAAAATATGTCAGAAATAATTCCTAATTTTGACATCTCTGTAGCAGCAGGTACATTCTTGGACAAAATATGCTTGTGACTCACCACAGTCAAATATATGTGATCGAAAGTCAATGATGATGGAGAATCGACGGCAGTGGCGAGCATAGTGGGCCAGCGATGAGCAGAGGCAAGGCGTCCCACACTTACAGGTGTCTGAGCGACACTGCTGATGGAAGGGTGTTGGACTGAGGTACTCATGACAGGCAGCAAACAGATCCTGATTCAGCACATCACACATTTCTGAAGCATAGGTCACTGTTAAAAATAGTTTAGAAATAACTCAAGTAAACAAGTCTGGCTCTCTCTGATGTCATGAATCAAATACAAACCCCAAATAAAATATTTTTAAAGTTGTTCATTTATGTCATAATCATTGTGAATTCACTGGATAATACAGATAAATATGTGTCTAAAAATGTAAGAATAAAAGTAAAAACTAAACTGATTTACACCTTAAACAGAGCTGGGGATACAGAGTGTAGACATTTTTACTGTGATATCAACATCAAAATGTCCAAAAGTTTTATAATAATATGTTTTATGTTATAAAGCACCACGTACGCAGTTTAACATAATAAATGTGATACGACTGAGTAAATATGTTATTTTTCTCTACCGAAACAGAAAAAAGGAGGAAGAGAAACTGACCAGCCTGCTGGTGTGTATCACAGGGATCAAGCTGAGACATACTCAGGCTGGACAAACAAGCAGACGAAACCTTCCAGGCATTTCCAAAGAGCTGAGGAGTGCTTTCTATCATACCTGATGGAGATCTGAACCAAAACCAAAGCAAGGAATCAGTACGACAGCACACAGATAGAAAAAAAAGTGATTTTTATAAAGTGAGTCCAGTGCTATCGTGTGAATGAAGAGTTGCCTTTTGATTTTTGTGGTTACAAGTGTTGCTGTGTTCACAAAATAAATATATCATGCTAACAGCTAGTGCCACTGCAGCAACATTAATAATCTTTATCAGAATCAGAATAATTATTAATCCCAGAGGAAATTATGTGGTCACAGTTGCTCAAAGACAGTAAGAACAGTAACCAACTAAATTAAATTAAATATTACAATATATTACAAAGTTATAAAATATAACAAAATAGCTATAATTATAAATATTCCAGAATGTTACACAAAATTAAATATGTGTAGTTGACACTGAGGTGCCCCTGTTATTATACTGACTTTGTAATTTTCTCTGTAGAGGATGTGACATCAAGAGTGTGCACTGTGACATCCACATCGACCCCGTGGATTGAAACAGGGGTCACTGAGCATGTCAGGAGATTATATATTATTGTACTCAGTCCTAAAAATCTTACAAACATGGTGTCTTACTGACTTACTGACTCTGGATGGCATTACATTGACTTTCAGTAACACTGTGAGGAATCCTGGAGTTGTTTTTGACCAGGATATGTGCATATTAACCAAATATGTAGGGCTGCCTTCTTGCATTTATGATATTTCTTAAATTAGAATCATCCCGTCTCAGTAATGCTGAAAAACTAGTTTATGCATTTATTACATCTAGGCTGCACTACTGCAATTCATTATCAGGTTGTCCTAAAAACTCCCTGAAAGCTTTCAGTTAATCCAACATGCTGCAGTGGGAGTACTGACAGGGTCTACAAACAGAGAGCATGTTTCAGCCATACTGACTTCTCTTCATTGGTTCCCTGTTAAACCCACAATCACATTTAAAAATCTTGCTCCTCACATACAAGGTCTTGAATAATCAGGACCCATCTTACCTTAAAGACCCAATTGCACTGTATCTTCCCAACAGAGCACTTTGCTCTGAGACTGCTGGTTTACTTGTGGTTCCTCGGGTATTTAAAAGTAGAATGGGAGGAAGAGCCTTGAGCTTTCAGGCCTCTCTTCTGTGGCGCCCAGTTTGAATTCAGAAGACAGACACTATCTCTACTTTCAAGATTAGGCTTTAAACGTTCCTTTTTGATAAAGCATATAGTTAGTGCTGGATCACGTAACCCTGAACCCTCCCTTAATTACACTGCAATAGGGGGCTTCCCATGATATAGGTTCTCCTTCATTCACTCGCTATGTTTATACACCACTTTAGGGCTCCCTCCCCTCACCCCAGCAGGTTGTAGCAGATGGCTGCCCCTCCCTGAGCCTGGTTCTGGTGGAGGTTTCTTTCTGTTCAAAGGGACTTTTTCCTTGCCACTATTCTCAAGTGCTTGCTTATAGAGGGTTCTTTGATTGTTGGAGATTTTTGTTCTTTCTTTCTTTTGTCAGGTGTTTCCCTTAAAGTCCTTTGAAACTGTTGGTGTGATTTGAAGTTGCATACATAAAACTGAATTTAAATGCATTTATTTGAAGTGAACTGCATTTTTTAAACTTTTAAAGAAAATATGAGCACTATTAACTACAGATTTTACTTGTACTTCTTTGATCCTTCTCTGCAATATGCTGGACCTGGAACTGATACGAGTATAATAGCAAGCTAGAAGCGATTGACATGGCAGTCCCACCTCTGCTCAAGCCACTATTAATCAGATGGGTTTCACCCAATTCTCTTTGAAGTAGAATAGCTGCCTGCAGTTCTTTCTGACTTACTCCTCTTCTTTTTTTGCCACTAACTATGCAACTAAGTGTCTGAAACGACTGCAGCTACAAAGCAAAGCAAAAACAAACAAAAGGTTAAAATTGTGCAAGTCATCACTTTAACTGCAGTCTTTTAGTAGTGCTTCAGGAAAAGCAACTTCTTAGCAGCATACGGCCACTTCAGTCAGTAACGGTGATGTATATCCATTTACAGCTGTTAGACAACATCCGCCCTTTATAGTCAGCCATTACGATACAGTACAGTGGAGTTCCTATTCCGCTAACAGTAAATTCCTTGTTGAAGTGGCGTGTCCAGTTGGGCGCTCATCTAGTCCCCCTAAAAGAGCTGATCATAGAGCCGGGCTTTTGATGCTGAGCCGCCGACCAGTGTGCATTACAGAGAGAGTAAGTGTGAGAGGGAGAGCACTTCACCATCACCTCCCTCTCTGCCTCTGAAACAAGAGCATGCACTCTCTCTGTATTATTGAAGGAGGGGTTAACCAAGAGCGCAAGAGGGGTCAAAGGTCAGCCAGCACACACTTACAGGAAGTCGTCTTGAATGTTGCCATTGAAGGTGCCGCACAGCCCCACGGTGTCATCCTTCCACAGCTCATCCGCCTGCAGGTAAAGGCGAAACTCCTTCCAGCTGTACTGCAGACGCAGGCCGAACGCCGTCCTCACCTGGACAAACATCGATGATAGTTCCTGGATGTGGAAGAGGTCTGCAGGAGATATATAGAACATTATTTAGCTCAAAGCTGGTGGTTTGCAAAGCTTGTTCTTTTAGTTTATAATTTTTTCCCAAACTATGGATCAATCTGTCAGTCTACAAATCTTCTTCTTCCTTGCTTTGTTCCTGGTGCACTTTTACATCACTTTGCAAATTATCACTATAGACCAGGCATCAGCAGCACTTGTGCACCAATACTAATTAATTAATTAATGGTAGTCACAACCTCTGTAGAGGAATCTTTAATAAATAAAACATCATTGAGTAAGAGTGACGATGAAATTTACATCACTCATATCCAAACACATATTTTAGTGGAATCCAGCACTCATTTTAGGTAGGTGCCAGTATAGACTGTACAACAGTCTATAACCCAAAAGTATATCATTCATAATAAAACGGCCACTTTAGTTTAAGCTATTTGTGGGATTTTATTTGGAACTTTCCTTTTCTTCTTTATGTTTATAAGTACAGCTGTACTTAAAATGACAGGAATGGAAAATACTTTGTCACAATCTGTAACAGAACATAAAGAGCAATAGCTATTAGTGTTTTTATTCATTCGGGTTCAAAATATCAGATCACTCTCAGACGCTGTCAGATAAAGCACACAAAAGCCTGTTGACTTGATCTCGAAAACACTGGCGTGTAAAATGAGTAATGCTCAGAGGAAAGACATTTTGTGCAACACAATGTAGAAGCTAACCCAGTAAAGTATTGGGAAATTTTTTTATTCAATAGCACAGCTGTCATTCAATCTGTCCCTGCCATAACCCACAGAGTGCTGAATACAGTCGGGCCCTGGATGAGAACAATGCTGGAAGGTGATAAAAGATGAGGAGGTTACCATCAGAATAGGGCAGGGAGATGCGGTACTGTCCAGCAATGAAGACCTCTCCAATGTGACTCAGAGTAATTTCTGTTCTTGGATCTTCATCAATTACCAGGTTAACTGACTGTATGCAGGCCCCATCCAGTTTCTGCAAATGAGACGAGATGGTCTGATAAAGCGTTCAGACTTTTTCCCAAACAATTACGCACAATGAAATGATGGGAAGAAACAGACTCAAATAAAGCAATCTTCATGGAAAAATGCGGGAAATATAATGAAGAGAGAGGGCTTTAGTCTGTTAGCCAGGTTGCTGGTCTGTTGCACCAGTAGCCCCTACAGAGTGTACTATGCATAAACCACCCCACAATGATGTTAGATGGACAATTTCCACCATTACTGGTAGTTTAATCTGTAGAAACAAATCTCTGCATATGGACATGCAAATTCTGAAGAAAGGGATATTGGTAATCACTATGTTTTTTGTTGATCAATCAGACTTTATCATTTTTGCATATTTGCTTTGGTTGCATACAGAAAGGAAAATGGAAATGCAAGAGACCTGCTTTTGTTCTTATTATTTACCATTTACCAGTATGCATATTTCCTTATATTTTCTATGAAAGGTTACATATGTAGCAGGCTACTGCATACTTATATGACAAAAATATTAAGGCTCAACTTTAGTAATAGATCCAGAGTTTAAAGGCTTATCAGATAATAAAAAGTGGCTAATAATAGAATCAGGTGATAGTAGTAGAGAACAGTATATATGGTATATATGGAAATAAATAACCACAGACACATGGAATATGTTCTGCAACTCACTGACAGGGCTTTAAGGAGGCTGGAGCAAATGGTTTGGTATGTGAGTTTGATACTGGAGACTATGTTCCCTGTTCTGCCTTGTTCCATCACTCAACACTGGTGCCAATAAACCTACAATAATGGAAACAAGGCTGTAAATACAGCACTGACATAATATAATGACCTTCTAAGTTGATGAAGGTCAACTGGTGGTTTCTTTCAGCCCCGCTGCAACTTTTGCCCTCCTTTATTCGTCAACAGTTCAAAATATTCTCCTACACAACACTGTGAGAACAGTAGCAGTGAATCAGACCAGCAAAAACACACACATGAAGCCAAGTTAGCTTAAAGAATTTCAATCAATCCATCTTTCAAACATACAGGTGACTATGCAGTCCATTTTTAATATCAAACTGTTTCTTATAGCTATAATGAAGTCATTTTAGTTTTATGTGACAGGACAATTCAAGTGTTTTAGGAAGTTTCAATGGACAATTATGCAAAACAATCACATAAATACCAGGCATAACTGGTGACACTGGTTATAGCAGTTGATATCTAACAATACCCACTGACAGATATTCCACTCCTTTATTATATTTATTATAATGTATCAGCAGATTGTACAGTTTGACTATAAAACTTAATGGGGCTATAAAGTATAAATGCTCAAGGCCATCACTAATTCACAAAATCACCCAAGTTACTCTGGCTCACTTTTATTTCTAAAGTAAGGAAGTCTGAGTGAGGCTGACAATAAACAACCTGCTGCTATGAATCATCTCTTTCATGAATGGCAAAGCCCCGTAGCCAAAAGGTTTTATCATCCCTCCTACTCTTCCCATCATTCACCTCCTGTTTTTGCATAACCTTCTCTCTGTCCAAGCCCCCTGCCCTTCCAGTGCCCATTTCACTACAAAGCTGTCCGCAGCTCTGTCAGTCAGGCTAGATAAGGTAATCCTGTTTAGTTGGCTGTTAGAGGTCTCGGGCCTTGGCTCTGATAAGTGGGACATCTCATATCTCTCCTCCATCTCCCACCACCTGTCTGCTCAGCAGCTCAAAGTCTGCTGGGAAACTGAAGGCTTACAGATGAGGGGGAAAGAGACGAAGCGCTCGGTCTTTTGTAGATTTTTCTTCATGATCAGTATTGGCCAGAGCAGTTGTAGCAAGGCTCTAAAACAAAAATGACCTGGACTGATGGGAGTATTAAGCACTTACACTATGATATGATCTACATGAAAGACAAATTGCATGTATTTGTAAGCCGAGCAAGTGAATAGTTCTGATTGCAGTAGGTAAAGTGGGGGAGTTGTGCAGTCTCTCAAATACGTAGGAAGATGTAACAATCATGTCAGAACAAGTAAGCAGAAGATGTGTAACTCACAGCTCCACAGGCGGTGTTCTGGATGGTGACTGTAAACTTCGCTGAATTGCGACTCTTGGCGAGGACATACTGGCATGTTGCAGGAAAAGTATAGATCCGTCCATCGAAAGACTGAAAGTACATGTCGCCTGTCACCGAGCACTCGCCTGCAGAGAGAGTGGAACATTTACTGTGTGTCCATGTGTGGACTTCAAACAAAAGTTAATACAAATGTATCCCGTTCCATAGCACTACTATAGCAATAAATAAACAGTTCTGTGCCCTTTTTGCATGTTAATCAATTAACAGTTTATGTTTTTCTCTCTCTGTAAATATCACACCTTCTCTGTTTTTGGTCCAGAGCTATTATTGTGAGTTTTCTCCAGCCTTGCTTTGCTCCATATCTAATATAACTGCTTTGCACTTGGTTCTTACAAGCAAACTTAGTTTTTCTATGCACACAAACCACAAACTTTATTTCCTCCGTAAGTATAAAGATTTTTTTCTTCCATTCTCCCTCAGCATTCTTCTGCATATTTCTTTAATTTGTGTCTCTTAAAATTGACAAGTTAAACCTTTATTAACTTCTGCTACCATTCTGAAAATGTCAATAATTATTGTTCCTTTTGATTCCATGAGTCCATGCTTTTTTTCCATTTCTAACAAGGCAAAATCTGTCCTTCTATTAGAACTTTTGCCTTGTTAGTCATCTTTCTTTTTCAAAAATAAGCATATATTCCAACTTTCTTTTCACTGTCCAACAGGGGCAGGTGTTTTATAGTACCTTACAAAGAAACCCTTCTCTTCCCTGAGTACACTGTCTATTCTCTCTTCTCAAAAATAGTTTTTACTTCAATCTGCACACATTACTTAACAATGAACCATCAAAGCCAGAAGTGTTTTGTAAATGCACTGAAGTGACTAAAATCACTCACTAATTACTAAAATTATCCATTTAAAATTTATTTCTTTAGACTTTTGTACTTGGTTTAAGTCACTTTGGCATGTATGACAGCCTCAAGTCTGTTTGGAAATGATTCTCCAACCTAACTCTCACAGTCCCCATCAAACACTTTCATGGCATCATTGTATAGACTGAAAGTATGTAAGTCTGAAATCAAATTCACTCAATCTTGTTGAATCTTGTTGAAAAGTTTACTAGTCAAGTATATCAATAAACATTTCCCACAGGGGAAAGGGACAAACCTGGGCAGTTGTAGTCAGTGCAGTTCCACACTCCACCCACGCATGTACTGAAACAGAAAGCAGAGACGTCCACAGGTGGCTCTGGGAACATGAAAGGCTGAGCTAATCAGCAGGGTCACTGAAAGAAATCGGACTCACTGCACCCAGGTGGTCAGATCTGAGAAGATTAAAAGGACTGTATGGGGAGTGTAGGATAATATCTTGTCTTTAATACACAATACCGAAATTTTTTATTACACAAGGAAAATCAAACCTGTCACGTTATGAAGTGTTGCCAGAGATGTTATTTAAAAACTGTAAAAATAAAACAAGACTCACTGTTCCCTAGCTTTTTATGGGATGAAGAGTATTTAAACAGACAAACCAAAGACGTTTAAGTCTCTTTATCCAGATGTTTATGATGGCATACAAGGTAACAGAGGTGTTACCGCTGCTCACCAGGTGTTGCATTCCTCATGCAGCGTCTGACCAGATGGATAAAACATACCGTGGTACTCACAGGGACAGTCAGAAGGCATTACACAGCCTCCATCCTCATATATTAGACCTGGGGACAGAGATTAGAGATTCAGACTTCAGATCTTCTGGGGCTGAAAAAAATCACAAGACTGATAAGACAGAAAATCCAAATAATGTGTTAAAAGTAAAGTATAAGGTAATAACAGAATTTTTTATTCGTATGAGATTTATCTTAAGGTCATAACACAAGACAAACTATAACAAAATGAACTATTTTGAATAGGAACATAAGAAGCAGAATGTCAACAGACACACCATCGGGACAGTAGCATCCATCCAGGCAGGCAAGCTTACTGTCAATACACGTTCGCTCCAGGTTGCAGGACTCTGGACAGCAGCTGATACATTCCCTGTGCTGCAGTCCTAGAGAACACTGCTTCACTGGTCACAGAAACAAAACACAACACATACGTCAAAGCTTTAAGTTTTCTTCTGTAAACCCCAATTACTCTTGCTGCCAAGGCCACTGAATTACAGGTTATAAACTGAAATTTGAACCTGACATTTCTGCAAAACATTAACAAATTTGCTCAATTGCCACCTTTTCTAGCTAGCTGGTGTTCTGCTACATTAGCCTATTAATAACCTGCCCTCCAGTTAACTTCCACACTTAAATATTCTTAGTTATTTTACATTAGATAGCCCTTTATAACTATTTTACTAGTATAAATTATTTTAACCCAGCATCTGTGCCATTACCTGTAAATTATTCCACATTCATATGTTGTTTTATGTACTATGTTCAAAGGTAAATCCCTTTTTTATAAATCTTTATAAATCATGTTTTTGGACTTGACTTTAATTTTTTTTAACCTTGTAAATATATAATTTATCAGCTGAATAAGAAAATAAAACAATTTCAACTACAAGTAAAACTAAATGTGTAATTTCCCTTCTGCTTGTCTTGGCACACATTTTAAAACACCTGGAAAAACGTACCACACTGAGGAATGTGCTGCCTCCACTCATGCAGTGGGTGCTCAGCATGGGCGCATGCCCGGGCGTACTCGGTGAACACCTGGCATACCACATCACCATTGGGATCCGACCTTCAACAGGGTAAAAAACAGAAAGGAACTCTTTGAGAAAAGCCAGGAGAAATCTAGCTACAGAGCCAGTTACGCTGAAATGAGACTGCTCAGCTCAAATAAATAACTACTCACCAGCTACTCTAACCAGTTTCCAACTAGCATACAAAATTAATAAATAAAGCTATATAGTTTTATATTTATAGTTGGGAAATTGTTTTGTAGTGTGGCTGCGTCAGTCATGACAGTGATGACTTCAGACAAAGTGAATCATGTCATAAAGTAAATTCTAATCTGAACACAGTAAACAGTTTATTCTTTAGTTGTAGGAACAGATTGCCATGGCTAATGTTACTCTCAGTGGGGGATACGTTCAGGATCATGGATGTGAGCCATGAAAGACACAACTGAGTGTCTTTTAGAGTGGGATCATTTTGAACGAGTAAGTAACCAAAGTGCTCACAATCTGAGGACATGGATTAAAATGCAAAAACTAAAATGTGGGTACATAAGGATATGTTCAAAAAAAGAGATCTCCAACCACCTGTGCAGGGTGTTACTAATTTTTACATAATGTTACGTATGTGTATGTGAAAGATCCCATTAATAAAACTGATTCAGACTGAGCTTCTTCAGGCCGGATGGCAATTTCAGGGCTGAAAAAATGAACGCCATGCTAACTAAGCCAGTAAGGTAGTACCACGCACTGGTCCAAATATAAATTAAAAGCTAAATGATCAGAAAATTAAATAATTCATTAGGCAACAAAATTTTAGGGTGTTTTGATTAGCTTCAGAATTAGTATCAGAATCATTCACTCTGCTGTCATGAACAATATCAGCAGTAACTAAATAAATGCTTCTTCTAACTTTAAAGTAGAAGAAACATTCCACACATTTCGCAAGGATAAACTATGGATACTAATGGTCCATACCATATGATTTTGACAACACTCAGATTTTTCCTCAAAATGAAACCCTTCCAACAACCAGGTCTTAAATCGGTTGCTCTTACATGCAGAGGTCATTGGAGCAGCTGGTCATGTAGGACAGCGGACTGACAAAGTCATGGCAGCTTTGAAACGGTGGATCCAGCAACACTGCACACACCTCCTCCACCTTCTGTCACCACAAAACACACAAAAACACTTTTTTACTCATCTAGTAAGTATTTTTCTCAGTTACATTTCACTCGTATCAGATTTGCTGTTTAATTTGACACCTTACCAGCAAAACATGAGATTCGACTGTAGCACAAGGTGAAGGGAAGCCAGAAGGCACCATGGGACATCTTTCCTCATGTGGATGTGTCTCTACCCAGCTATTCCCAAACATTTCAATTTCATGAGTCAGCACGCCTAAGAAACAGATATAATGTCTGTTTGATGATTCAGTAGTTTTGCCTCCTTTACACTTCTTCACATCTGGAGTTCAGTTGAGTGTTTTAAAAGAAAATCAGTGAGGCGTGTCTTTTCTACTTCATGGTTCAAGGATCACTATCAGTTTTAACCTTGACCTTTCACTTTTTAGCTGAATGTTAAACTTATAACCACTGCTTACCAGTCATGGCTCAGCAGAGATGGCAAAAGTACATAGATTCATCACTTAAATAGAAGTACAGATACTTAATCTTTCAATAATCTGTTGTATGGATATAACTTCTTTACTCAAGCAAAAATTAAAAAGTACAGATTCTGAAATGTACTCAAAGTATTAAAAAAAGAACTAGCTCCTTTTCTATTTTTTGCGAAGTTAACTGAAAATCGTGTCATCTTAATACTGTAATAAAAAGGAATACAGACTTCATCTCTTATAATTCTAATAAACGTACTCAACTCGTATTTTATGTGTTATGAAGAACAAAAGCAGATAAAAAACAATGAGATTTTAAAAAAATCTATCTCTATTTGCTGTTGCCTGCATTGTAAAGGGAGACTTTGCCTCCTCGCCTAAAGAGAAAAATTAGTATCCTCAAGGGTTAAAGTGGAATTCAACTGGTGTGAGAAACCCTAAGATCAGTTATACCTGCTGCTCTTTATAGATTTACACAACTGAAAGAGACATAAGCAGATGCTACATGAGCAATGAGACTCAAAATGATCTCACCATAGCTCGTCTTCAGGTCATCGTGGACATCGGCATTAAAGTTACCACATAAGCCACAAGTTCTGCCCACAAACTCTGGACTGAGCTTGATGTAGACAGAGCCGCTTCGTCCCTCCCATGCCAGCGTGAAGCCGTGCTGCTGCGTTACCAGCACATACTGTGAGATCTGCTCCAGCTGCAGGTCGTGGATGTGACGAGGCAGCTGCAAACTAAACACAAACAGGGCGATTCCAATATCATATAAACACCACCTTACCTGAAGAGATGTAAAATAAAACATACAGAGAGAAAGCAGCTGACCTTTGGCCTTTGAAGGTCACATTGGTGGCATGTAGTCTGACTTCCCCCTCCCATGGCAGGAAGAGGCTGACAGATCTTTGGCAAGTGTAGGGGTCTAAAGTACAGGCCGGGTCGTTGTGGACCTACAAACAGAGAGGTGGAACTTTAATTTAAAACAGGTGTGGGTTCATTACGGATCAGCACAGAAATAAAAATTGTGTCATTGAAAATGTCACAATTTTCATGTTATTCTTGGCCTGTCACAGAATTCTTATAATGCACATTTAATTTTTTTTTAAAAAACAGTCTAGTTCCTTTTTAGAAACTGTGCAGGGAATGAAAATCAAGCCAAGTTATATATTCTTAGCTTGTTATAAAACAGTAGTAAGACTGCCCTCAAGTCAGATTTACACCAACATTATATAACATGAATTTAAGCTACAAATCCAACAAATCAGCCTTCATTGCTAGCACTTGATGTAGTATTTTTTTAATAAATGATGAGCATGACAAAAATTCAGGTTTGTTTGTTACAATTCAATTCAATTCAATTCAATTTTATTTATATAGCGCCAAATCACAACAAAAGTTGCCTCAAGGCGACCATTAAAAACAATGAAAGAACTGCTTATAAATACTGTCTGTCTGTATCCATGATATAATTCATGATTCCTTAAGCAGTTATCCTGAAACTGCAGAGCTGAAGAATCCTGAATGAAAACTATGGGGGAATTCTAAGACAGCAAAGTTGGAGGTCGACATAGAACTTACAGGGAAAATTTTTGGACCAAAGTGTGCAAATCCAATGCTGAAAATAGTCCCTAACAAATGTATTGTTTGCACTTTTTTTTTAAACTGAGTCCAGCTATTTTAAAAAATTACATAGAAATCGCATTTTATTTACATTCATTTAGAACCAATGGACTAAATAGTTCTAAAAAGCAAAAGTATTTAAAAAGCTGAAACGTGATCCTAAAAGTAACAGACACACACACACCTCAGACTGACACTTTGTAACATTTTTGAGCGTGTCATTTTATCTGCTACAAAGGAAAATGTCATCTCCTCTCCTGCTAACATGCTTTGTTAGGATTGCTGCACTGTGTTTTCATATGTTATCATTACTGAACTTCATTATTTAATTAATCCGAGCTACATTTGGATCTTCTAATGTCCCCTGTTTAGTTGGTTTTCCCCTACACAGATAAGGTATCTGTTGCCTGTTCAGGGGAACAAAGTCCCAGTCTGTTGCAGATACTTTCAAGGCATAGTGGGTAATTGCAGTATTTAATGGTAATTGACTCTAATAACCAGATAGCTTTCACTAATCTTCAGAGTAAATCTTTTCCTCAGGCTGAGTCTGAAAAAAAAAAAAAAGTGTTTTGGGGCAGGAGGCCACAGAGTCCAAACTTTCCCCAAAATGGAGGCAGGTGTTGAACCGAAAACTACTGGGCAGCTGCTCATCTGGATGTTTTATTTCACCCCAGCCCAGGTTCATGTGGACGACTCACCTGGACAATGATGCTGGCCTGGGTGGTTTCCTCACAGTCCCTCAATAAAGTATAGGTGCACCGGCCTGGGAGGTAGTAGTAGAGGCCGTCAAAGGTCTCAAAGTTGTACTGACCCCACGTCCTACACGTCATCTCCCTCTCAAAGCCAGAATTTGGAACTAGGAAAATAAACATGAAAATTTTTCTTTTCATTTCACTTAGTTAGCCATTAAGCGACAGAAATGCTACAAAACACCCTAACAAAGCTTTTCAATTTAGCACCTTTTAGTTTTTATTAGTGTTGTATTTTTGTCCACTCGATAAATGTACAGTACTATGCAAAAGTCTTGAGTCACCCCTTTTCTTTTTTATACTTTGCTAGGAAAATGGGAGATAGGTGAAGCAATGTAGTGAAAGATGCATAAACATACATGGACATAAAATATATAAGGCAAAAACTGGCATTTTGCTATGTTCTCTGTCAAGATAACACCACACTGCCTCAATACTATTGAGGTGCAGACATTTGGGAGGCCAATCCATGACTGACACTGTTACATTGTATGTTTTGGGGGGGGTTTTTATCCAGGCTTTCACTCCAATGTCTTTTATGGCATGCAGAAAAAAATTGGCTGTTCACAATCAGTGAATCAGAATCAATAGCTTCCTGATAGTATTGGATGGCGGAGCAAAATCTGACAGTAATTTTCTGCATTCATAATTCCATTAATTTTGACAAGATTCCCAAACCCCAAACCATTACAGAGCTTCCATTATACTTTACAGATTCCTGTAGACACTCGACGTTTGCACCTCTCACCTGATCTCCTACATGCATATTGATAATGAGCTGAACCAAAATGTCAAATCTGGACTCATCACTCCATCAGACATGTTACCACAATTTTTCACTCCAGTTCGTGTGTGATTTGGCATACCTCATCCTTTGATACATTTTTCCTTCCTTAAGATCGGCTTCTGACAGCCAACCTACCACTGAGAACATTTCTGATGAGGCTTAAACAGTAGGTGGACATCTGGACATCTGGACAACAGAGACCTGAGGGAGGCCTGAGAGGTCCTATGTCAGGTCTCTGCTGAATTTTTCCTTTCTTAGGGACATTACATTCAGTTACTGTTCGTCTATTGTAGACAATATTCTTGTCTACCACTCCTTTTATCCTCCATTTGCCCAGTTTCCGCAAACTTTAAACTTTAAGAAGACACTGCACAGCAATCCAAAATACACAGAGTTTCTGACTCAAAACTCTCTCTGAACTGAGTGAATATGTACTATAAATTATTTTTAAAAAGATGTAAACAGAAACTAACAGAGTACATATGAGTATTTGTTTAGAAGACAAAATGACTTGATTTGTTTTGGGGGTTTTTGTATATGCTGAACTTAAAAGAAACAGATCAATAACTTAAATTTCTGGTATAGGATAGCTCAGAGCATCTCAAACATCTTCCCTGAACTGCTCTATAAATTTCATTAAATGACCTCTAATGCTGTAATAATAGGCCTATAGTGAAGTATGCGCACTATTATGATACTGTATTGAACTAACAAGCTGGTTGATCATTGCATGTGTGTGAATGTTAGATAGAAAGCACTTAAAGCATAGAAAAAAAGTACTTGTATGAATGGATGTGAATGGGTGAATGTGGTAGGCTGTAAAGTGCTTTGGGTGCCAAAGTATAATCATCTCTGGATCTCTTTCACGACATCTGTTTTGTCTGGTCTCCCTTCCCTCACCCCCAACCGATCGAGGCAGATAGCCGCCCCTCCCTGAGCCTGGTTCTGCCGGACGTTTCTTCCTATTAAAACAGAGTTTTTTCTTACTACTGTCACCTAAGTGCTTGTTCATAGGGGTTTGCCTGATTGTTTGAGTTTTTCTGTATGTTTTGAAGGGCTTTACTTTACAATATGAAGCACTTTGAGGTGACTGTTGTTGTGATTTGGCTTTATAGAAATAAAACTGAATTGAATTGAAGTAGAGTAGAAATCCACTATATAAGAGCCAGTCCACTTACCAATTTTAAAAAAGGAGCGAACGAGGAGTGTTGTCAGGGTTTACCTGTCTGACATCTGTGTCCAGTAGCCTGATACAAGCTGCAGTCACATGACTCTGACTGAACACATTGTCCTCCGTTCAGGCAAGGAAATGCACAGGGCTCCCCTGAGAGAAAACAAAAGGACAAGCGAACAATTACACTGTTTCTCATCAGACTGGAAACCTGAAAGAACGACTCCGTGAATAATTTTCATTATTTCTAATTTAATCAGGAACAGAAATATAGAAATATTGTTTTTCTTTCTCATAATAGCTATGTGTACCACTGGTTAACTTTGTTCATAAACCCATCCTAATAACCACTAAAATTGAGTTTAAGTGTTTGTTTGCAAGGTACATATTTAAGGAAGTCACCATCTGCCTCTCTGCATTCACATTGAGTTCTGTGGCTCAAACAAATGTTCCAGTCACTGAAGAAACCACCAACCCCCAAATGATAGTTTTTCATCCTCCAGTAAAACCATCTGCTTAATGGCATTCCATGCTGTCTGCCTAGTGGGCCATGTCCCACATTAACATAGGTAAAAGCCATAAAGGAATAAGCCATGGGAGGGGGTCCAATTAGTCAAGCTGCTTTCCTCATGTTCATTCTGTGAGGCACAAGTACTCATTTGGCTCATTTGTTGCTCCAAATTTACAAAACATTACTAGGTTTCGATTACAAGCTGTAGCTGTGGAGGTAGAGGAGGTCATCTACTGAATGGAAGATTTGTGGCTCAATCCCTGGCTGCTCCAGCCTGCATGGCAAATATCACTGGGCAAGATACTAAACCCCAAGTTCCTCTCCGATGCATATATATATATATATACATATATACATATATATATATATATATATATATATATATATATATATATACACACACACACACACACATATATATGTATATATACAGCCATATATACATATATATATAAATGATGAAGGAAAGTGTAGAATCTTTTGGGGTTGTTTTCACTATTTCTTTACCACAAATATGACCAAGAACATGGCATGTGCACTGAATTTGACCAGGTTTCTCTTTTTTAATAGACTTCTGAAATGTTTTTAGAACCACATTTGAGGAAAATGGTATAAAGAGAAATTGTTATGCTGAAGTTCACTCTCAAACATTTGTACATTCATCCTTCAATCATTAATAAGAACTTTGTGAACCTACCTGGAATCCTACGAAACGATGACCTCAGGGCTTCCTTCACCTGCCTGGTCAGCAGTGAAGTATTAACTGGATGCTGCTCTGTTGAAATGGCTCCATTGTTGGTTTTTCCAAGTAACACTGAACCAGATTGATTTGATGTTACTGAGCTGGTCAGAAATTGTTCATATGGCGCTGAATTTGACCCTGACTGATTATTAGGCGGTAAGCTGTATGATAAGTATTGTGAAGTATTTAAGGTGAGCATGGTCTGATTATCTGGAGTGTTTAGCGATTGATTTAACAATTCTGAGACAGCTTTCAATTGGCTTTGTGTTGTTTTGCTAGATTTTGTACCCATGCCTTTTAATTGATCAGATATGATCCTAGTGGGTGCATTAACAAAAGATGAATTCTTGACTGGTGTGGTGCTGCTTGGTGATTGGCTAGAACTTGTTGTGCTGGTTAGCCAGATTAACTGGTTAGCCAGTGCCTTTTTTGATGATTTTTTAGCTAATGATGTCCTGCTTGTTGATTGGCTGGTTGGTGTTGACCTGCCTGATGACTGACTAGGTGCTATCACTGTAGTCATTGATGGTTCATTTTGTGACTTGAGTTCTTTTGTTACAGTTGTTGACTGGCTGTATAATGTTGTGCTTCCTGGCAATTTGTTGGATTTTATCGCAGAGGATGAAGATTTTTTATATATTGGTGTGGTTGTTAGTGGTTGGCTGGTTTGAGCTATACTGCCTTGAGATGAGCTAGCTGATGCTGATTGGGATGGTGATCGATTAGCTGGTTCCAGTCTGTTTTGTGATTGGTTAAATAGTGCTTTCTCAGCTGGAGATAGACTGGCTGTTGCTGTGCTGCCTGATAATTGTTTAGTGTGTTCTGTTCTACCTTGTGATGGGCTCGTTGATGCTGGCACGCTTGGTGTTTGAGTGGCTAGTATTGGGCTGGCATGTGACTGATAAGAAGGTGTTTTCCTGGTTAGAGACTGACTGGATGCAGCTGTGCTGCTTGATGAGTGGCTGTTTTGTTCCGTGCTGCCTTGTAACAGGCTAGTTGATGCTGTGCTGATTGGTGATTGACTTGTTTGTGCCAGGCTGGCCTGTGACGGCATAGCTGTTGGTGATGCGTTTGATGATTGACTGGCTGGTACTAGACTTTTGTGATTTTGTGATTGGTCAGATAATGTTTTCCCAGTTGGTGATTGAGAACCCAATTGGTAACTGGATGGTGCTGTGCTACCAGGCGATTGGCCGTTTTGTGCCATGCTGCTTGGTGAATGTCTATTTTGTTCTGTTGTGCTTTGTAATAGACTAGTCGATGCTGAGCTGGTTGGTGATTGGCTGCCTGGTGGTGAGCTGGTTTGTGAATTTTTAGATGGCACTGACATTGTTGGTGACTGATTGGATGAATCTGTATTGATTGCAGAATTGTTTGTTTGTGCTGTGCTGCCCTGTGATAGGACAGCTGATGCTGAGTTTGATAACTGACTGGTGGGTACTGTACTTGTTCTTGATTGGTTAGATAGTGTTTTCTCAGCTGGTGATTGACCAGATGATACTGAGCTGTTTTCTGTTCTGCTTTGGAGTGATTGAGAAGGTGATGTTGATGCCGTTGGGAATTGGCTGACTGTTAGAGGGCTGGTTTGTGAGTGTTTGGATGGTGCTGTGTTCCCTGGTGATTGGCTGGAGGACATTGTTCTTGGTGGTGTTTTACTAGATGGTGCCGTGACTCCAGACGATTGGCCAGAGCCCATGGTCCATGAGATGTTTGGTATCCTTTCTGCAGATGATGTAAGGTTTGACCCAGCAGCCATGTTGACCAGTGGTTTACTGGAGGCAGATATGTTGGTTTCTAATGTAGCGATTGTCATCTGGAGGTGCTTAAAGGAGAAAAATTGTATCAGCAAGTATTTCATGTAACAGTTACTGTGCAATAACAAAGTCATACAGCTTGAACCTGATCCGAAGTAGCAATCTTTCAAATCCTCTTACAACTAAATATGTTACCTCTGATCATTTTCATATTGGAACTCAGTAATGTTTGGCAAAGAAATAAAGAGAGCAATTTCAGCAAACTAAAATAAAGTCCTTGTAATGCTTTGCTGAATTAATTCTGCAAGTTTAATATCAAGCTAATTTGGAAAACGAGTACAGCTCTCAGGTGACGGATTAATAAAGATTTGATTAAAATGTAAGATACCTAAAACTTTTACAACTTAGTGTTTTGTTGAAGCAAAAATTCCTCCCGGAATTAGGCTGGATGTTGCCAAATTAGAATCATGAGTGGCAAGGGTGGAATTGAGGTGGTGCTGGGAAAGGAAGAGGCTTTAAAGAAAAGACCTGTCATCCAGCCTTCATTAACGACTGCTCTGTGACTTCCAACACAGTTTTCCCTTCCAGCTCAACAACCCAATCGACTCCCTTTTGGTTGTGTCTGTTTCCTCTTTTGGATGACCTCTGTTGTCTAACAGTGAATTTGTCCCTATCAACCTGTTTCATTTCACTATATTGACCTGTGGAAATTAGAAGGTTGGTAAAGTGTTCCCAAAAGAGTAAAACATTAGGGAAAAACACTTAATATCTGGAATATTTTGGCATGGTGATTTCCATATTAAGATAACTGTATATTTTACAAAAAAATACACCTTAACAGCAGGTTTGGTTTTAAAGCATTCTCATTACAGTGGCATTCCGAAATTATCAGTCCACCCTTGCTTCCACACTTTTACGTGACTGGATACCTGAGCTCTGAAACCCAGCCTTTCATCTCAAAGAGCAGGAACAAAGCAGATGGCAAGGGTGATGTGTAAGAGGGGTATAAGGGGTACCTGACTATGAATTATTAATCAGTGATCAGTATCAGAAAAACAAAGAGGGAGTACTTCACGTATGTAAAAGCACTATGTCAATCTGCATATCACAATGCACTGATTAAACTAAAATTAGAGCAGTTAAAGCCCCTGTGGGATCATAACTCTGGCATGAGATAGATCAGCTCTCCATACCTGTGACCTGCAACCTGTGCTACTAATTGCTTTGCTCCTTTATGGGCTCCTATAGTTTGGACCGGATTCTCATGAACCAAAGGAAGAACAAAAGAGCGACCACATTCAGGCAGATAGCGGCTCTGACAGAGGAAGAGCAAGACAACAGAGCAGCTACTTTATATTCCTGCTGTGACTCCTTCACATGTCGAGGAAGCAGGGAATAATGCACACTGTTTATATATTTTCATATATATCTCCACACTGAGTGACAGCCTGAACTTAACAGATTGGGACATTTCTGTGTGTTTGTGCAGCCTGAAATGCATTTTTAAACCGTCCATCAATACAGACATCAAATTTTGGGAATAACAACATTCTTGGATTAAAAACAAGTGAATCTTTATAATTAAAAATTAAAAAGTCATATATTAAGATTCTACAATAAAACTAGAAATATGTTGCATTTCACATATATTCAACTAACTTATACTTAAGCAAACAACTGAGTCTTTTAGCAAAATTAAAAGAGAAGAACATGAACACTGTGTATAAATTATGGGAAGAAGTACTCCCATATGATGATGATGATGGTGATGTGAGCGATGCTGATTTTTTTGTCCATCTGGCTGTGTGTTTGCCACCCGAAGCAGCTCCATCAGCATCAACGATCAATGCAGCTGCCTACCTGCCCTCCCTGGGAAGCGGTGTCCCATTTCTGATGCTTTATCCCACTGCTCCCGCTGCTGGGACAGAGAGAACAAGGAGAGGTTTGTTCCCACTGCAGGTTTCACCCCCACTGACACCACAAACCCACCACCAACCAGGAATCACGCAGACCACCAAACAACCTGGTGATTGACCAGACTGTTATGTTTTTCAATTAATCGATTAAAGCATCATGAAATGGACAAGTTTCGATGAGCTAAAGCAGATGTTGTTTTTTAAAAATCATAGTTTTTTTTTTTTTAATGTATGGCCTAATGCCTCAAAGCCAGCATATACTATACTACATTTACTGTATAATACTCACAAATGAGAAGAGACAGAAAAATGCTGTAGGTTAATGCTTTGTCCACTTTCTGATTCACTAACCAGTCATTTAAGTAATTTTAAAAAACCCACAATTTTTAACATAACAACTTATAGTTAATACATAAAACTATATGTGGGCTTTAATGCAAATATCATCACCAAAATAAATCCTTTATATATAATATGTAAATTATGAATATTTGACAAATAAACATTATGTAAATTACTAACTAAATGCAAGGAAACAATTTTTAAAAATGACTCACTTATTAAATTCATCCCAGTTAGAAATGTTCACTCTTTCCAAACCCCAGGAAAGGTGCGCTGAAATTAGAAAGACAATAGGCTGTCATCTTTTTTTTTTTTTTAAAGAGACCAACTTTAATAACTAACTAAAAAACTAAGTAAATAAATAAACGTTTAAACTACAGGATGTACACTGAGCTGCCGCATAAAGCACCTGTGGTATCTAAACTTTTCCTATACTAACAGGCTGTGACCGTGTTAGGACTTTGCGTCTGTCTCTTTCACTCAGAAATCACACTTCCCCTTCCCGCGGCATCGGGGATCGCGTGCGTGCTTCCAGGCGCATGTGACTCACCTTGATAAATGAGGATAAAACACCAAGATAATAAATGAAAAAGCCTTCTCCGTCTTAAATAGGGATCCATTCGTGTTTCGCGGATCCGCACTCAGTCGGGTTTGGACAGCATCACCTGGTGAAAACCCTCCTGCTGGACTCCCGACTCTCCCTGTGCTGCTCCATCCAGCTCATCCCCGAGCGGCCCTTGGCGCGCCTCAAAAACCGCTGCACCTGCTCATTAACATAAATTATGCACAGGTGGGCGCGCGCGGGATGGCAGGGGCTCAGCCAGAGGGCTTTGATGACGCGAAACTGCTGTCTGTAAGTAAAACCACTCAGCAGCCACCAACCTAACTAGCAAAACTATAAACTACACGAATGCTTGTTTTTTTTTTTTTTGTAAAACATGCTGAGCTCTGTTTAAAACTGAGAAGGAGAGGATGGCAACCACGAAAACAACGCCCCCTTGTGGTTCACATGGCAGCAGGCGCCAGGGAGGGAAAATCCGTATGGTTATTTCGACAAAAAAAAAAAATACCAGCACTAAATGGATTACACATATCCGCTGATTCAAGGAGGGAGGAGGAATTAGAGATAGAGGTGGGCGGACTGATACAAATATCGATAACATCTAAACCAATGCTGGTATTTTATTGATACTAACAAGACTGATATTTTGTTTTTATCCTCCAAGTTCCTTTTTTGTGTCGCAATTTAGTATTTATGTTTCTGTTTGGTGTTTTTGTTTTTGTTTGTTTGAAACAAAATCTACCTCAGATATGCGCTATGAAAAATGTTTAAACCTTTTTATGTTGACTGTCACATCTGTTTATGTATATATATATATATATACATACATATACATACACACACACACATATATATATACACATACATACATCTCCTCTGTGCTAACCTATAGCACATTTAAACCATGGACGTTGACCCAAACTGCTTCAGAAACAAACACATTTGCATTTCAAACAGCTGGAATGTGTGTTGTATTGTGTTAACTAATTTTTATGTAAAAATCAAAGTAAAAGCCACAATGATTTAGTGGTTATTAAAATGTGTTCTGCAAATTGTTGATGATTTATCTAATAAACCATGACACACAGCTGCACACATTAGCCACCTGTCGTGGCTAATGGAAAGTATGGACTCAAGCGCAGAGCTCTGGATGCAAAGCAGGCAGTGCGTTTATTTACAGTGCTCAAATACATTCTCAAACAAAGAAGTGCAATTGTCCAAAAGTGTCTTTCTCCCAGTTCCCGAAAGTGGTGCAGGTGAGTCTCTCCAGTGAAAATCCGTGTGTGCTTCCTCCGTGTGTGTTTCTCCTCCCGAGTGATTAAACCAACGAGCCCTTTTCTCCACTCCTCCGCTCCGTACTTCTCCACCTGAGAGACGAGCAGTAACACAACAGCTGATGAGAAGGCTAGCCTGGCTATGCTAAGTCACAAGATCGCGAGCACACTTATCTACCGAGCTTCGCTAACAATCCAGCGTCGACTGCCGTCTGGACACACCATTAAATACCTCCACTTCGCGAGGAATGATTAGCGACAGCTGGGTGAAATATTACACACAGGTGTGTTGGCAGCCGAGCGGAGACACTTCCGGGTCAGGGGTCGGCCATTCTTACTCTCCCAGAGGCGCAGCATAGCGAGACCCGGAGAGTAGGAAGAGGGGGGAGGGAAGGAGAGGGAGACACACACACACATATATACACAAGCAGGTCGTCCGGGAGGACCGTCAGACACCACCTTCATAGGGTAAAAGTATCGGTATTGATATCGGCTGCAATTCCATAATTTCCATAATTTAATTGTACATGTACAATGCAGTAAAGGGCTATTCTATTCTATTGTATTCTAGTCAATACAATATTGCCAATATACCAAAATCTGCAGTATCTCACAGCACTAGTGGGAGTAACAATGAATATGGTGAATCACTGGTGTTGAGAGTGAGGTAGGGATTAACATGTTCGTACTTCTTCCTACTCCATTTCAAACTTTATGTTTGAGTTTATGATTTATGTCATTTGGAGATTATTTGTTTTGTTTGTGCACATGTATGTATGTGTACTTGGATATGCAAGTATGTGTGTATATGTAAATGTGGTTTGTTTTATATGTTATATAAACACCCAGCACGCCCCTGCGGGCGGTTTATCCTTCAGGCTCGCATCCTCTACCAGAGGCCTGGGAGCTTGAGGGTCCTGCACAGTATCTTAGCTGTTCCCAGGACTGCGCTCTTCTGGACAGAGATCTCTGATGTTGTTCCCGGGATCTGCTGGAGCCACTCGCCTAGCTTGGGAGTCACCGCACCTAGTGCTCCGATTACCACGGGGACCACCGTTACCTTCACCCTCCACATCCTCTCGAGCTCTTCTCTGAGCCCTTGGTATTTCCCCAGTTTCTCGTGTTCCTTCTTCCTGATAATGCTGTCATTCGGAACCGCTACATCGATCACTACGGCCATCTTCTTCTGTTTGTCTACCACCACTATGTCCGGTTGGTTAGCCACCACCATTTTGTCCGTCTGTATCTGGAAGTCCCACAGGATCTTAGCTCGATCATTCTCCATCACCCTTGGGGAAATCTCCCATTTTGACCTCGGGACTTCCAGGTTATACTCGGCACAGATGTTCCTGTACACTATGCCGGCCACTTGGTTATGGCGTTCCATGTATGCCTTGCCTGCTAGCCTCTTGCACCCTGCGGTTATGTGCTGGATTGTCTCTGGGGCATCTTTACACAGCCTGCACCTGGGGTCTTGCCTGGTGTGATAGACCCCAGCCTCTACGGATCTTGTACTCAGAGCTTGTTCTTGTGCTGCCATGATTAGTGCCTCTGTGCTGTCTTTCAGTCCAGCTTTGTCCAGCCACTGGTAGGATTTCTGGATATCAGCCACCTCCTCTATCTGCCGGTGGTACATACCGTGCAGGGGCCTGTCCTTCCATGATGGTTCCTCGTCTCCCTCCGCTTTCTTGGGTTTCTGCTGCCTGAGGTATTCACTGAGCACGCGGTCAGTTGGGGCCATCTTCCCAATGTATTCTTGGATGTTCGTTGTCTCATCCTGGACTGTGGTGCTGACACTCACCAGTCCCCGGCCCCCTTCCTTCCGCTTAGTGTACAGCCTCAGGGTGCTGGACTTGGGGTGAAACCCTCCATGCATGGTAAGGAGCTTTCTTGTCTTTATGTCAGTGGCTTCTATCTCCTCCTTTGGCCAGCCTATTACCCCAGCAGGGTACCTGATCACGGGCAGGGCGTAGGTGTTGATGGCCCGGATCTTGTTCTTACCGTTCAGCTGACTCCTCAGGACTTGCCTGACCCTCTGCAGGTACTTGGTGGTTGCAGCTTTTCTAGCGGCCTCTTCATGGTTCCCATTCGCCTGCGGGATCCCCAAGTACTTGTAGCTGTCCTCTATGTCTGAAATGTTGCCTTCTGGTAGTTCAATCCCCTCAGTTCTGACTACCTTCCCTCTCTTTGTTACCATCCGACTACACTTCTCCAGTCCGAACGACATTCCAATGTCATTGCTGTATAGCCTGGTAGTGTGGATCAGTGAATCGATGTCTCGTTCACTCTTGGCATACAGCTTGATGTCATCCATGTACAGGAGGTGACTGACAACTGCTCCGTTCTGTAGTCGGTATCCGTAGCCAGTCTTGTCAATTATCTCACTGAGGGGGTTCAGGCCTATGCAGAACAGCAGTGGGGACAGCGCCTTGGTAGATCCCGCACTTGATGGTGACTTGTGCTATGGGCTTGGAGTTGGCCTCCAGTGTTGTACGCCACATCCCCATTGAGTTCCTGATGAAGGCTCTTAGGGTCCTGTTGATCTTGTACAATTCTAGGCATTCCAGTATCCAGCTGTGGGGCATTGAGTCATAGGCCTTCTTGTAATCAATCCAGGCAGTGCACAGGTTGGTCAGTCTGGTCTTGCAGTCTCAGCTGACTGTTCTGTCTACCAGTAGCTGGTGTTTTGCGCCTCTGGTATTCTTGCCAATCCCTTTCTGTGCCCCGCTCATGTATTGACCCATGTGCCTGTTCATCTTAGCCGATATGATGCCTGACAGGAGCTTCCATGTAGTACTGAGGCAGGTTATTGGTCGGTAGTTGGATGGGACCAGTCCCTTCTTGGGGTCCTTGGGGATCAGGACCGTCCGACCTTCGGTTAGTCATTCCGGGTGTCTCTCGTTAACTAGCAGCTGGTTCATTTGTGCTGCCAGACGCTCGTGGAGTGCAGTCAGCTTCTTCAGCCAGTAGGCGTGAACCATGTCAGGCCCTGGTGCTGTCCAACTCTTCATACTGGAGACCCTTTCTTGGATATCTGCCACTGTGATGGTTACTGGACCCTGTTCAGGGAGGTCGCTATGGTCTGCCCTCAGATCCACTAGCCACTGAGCATTGCCGTTATGGGTTGCGTCCTTCTCCCATATGCTCTTCCAGTATTGCTCCGTCTCCAGCCTTGGTGGTGCTGTTCTCTTATTGTTCCCTTGCCACTGAGCGTACACCTTTGCTGGTTCTGTGGAGAACAGCTGGTTTATTCTCCTGCCTTCTATCTCTCTGGTGTACCTCCTCAAGCGGCTGGCCAAGGCTGTGAGTATTTGCTTGGCAGTTTCCAAGGCCTCAGGTGCGACAAAGAAGGTGCATAAGAAATATATATACATATATATATATACATATATATATATGAAGAAACACTTCAGATCCAGTATTTTTCTTCTTGTTGATTATGATGTTGTTTCTACCTTTTTATCATTTACAAAAAGTGCCAAAGGTAATACAGTTTGTATTTTTGTACAAGCAGGGTGATGCCCAAAGATCTAAACTGGACAAGTGGAGGATAGAAGAAGGAGTGGCAGACCTTAAAAACCATGTACTGCAGATGAACAGCAACTGAATGTAATAGGGGAGACAGAATCCAGCAAAGACCTGACACAGAACCTGAGTGATGCATCTGGCTTTTCAGTTGATCCAACTACCTTTTAGAAATGGTGTCAGTCAAAGGGTGATACATCCATCCATCCATCCTCTTCCACTTACTTTGTCAGAGTTGAGGGGGGCTGGAGTCTATCCCAGCTGTCTTACAATGAGAGGCAGGGTACACACTGGCCAGTTCAGTGATAAATCCAAATATGACATTTTTGGTTTGAATCATTTTATGTACAAAGGAGGTCACGAAAGAGCAGTGAGTCTCTATAGCCATCTGTAAAACATGTACATGTTGAAGGCTTTGTCGTGGTTTGAGCGCAGCAGCCAGAGGTGTTGGGGGTCTTATTAAAATTGATGGAATTATAAATGCAGAAAAGTACAGTCAGATTTTGATCCACCATGTATTACCAAGTGGAAAGTGTCTGATCATAAACAGTTTTATCTTTCAGAATGACGATGATCCCCAAAACATTGCCAATGTGGTAAAAGCATACACGAATAGAAAAATACACAATGGCTTCATAGACAGGCCAGAATGTCAACATGACTAAAGCATGTATATGCTTATATAGTGCTTTCTACTCTCCCGGAGTAGCACTGTATACAATATGCCTCATTCACACAAGCACTTCTTAACTCAAGTGCAAACTGACCTACATTCATACTTCGATGATCACATCCGAGGGCAACTTGGGGTTAGTATCTTGCCCAAGGATATTTGGCATGTAGACTGGGGAAGCTAAGGATTGAACCACCAACCTTCCAATCAGTAACTGATCTGCTCTACCACCTGAGCCACAGCCACCCCAATCCTGTGCCTGTTCTTCTGTTTATTTGTTTCTTTTTTGCTTTACACTGTATTTCCATATATTATTGCATTCTTCAGTAAATCACTGCACCTAGACTTTTGCACAGTACTCTAAAACAATCAACTGAATGTGATGTGTCAATATATATGAAGGTTTTACAGTGTACATGTTTTTTTGTGGTACATATAATAACTCTCGTATCACAGATTAACTCAGTCAGGTTGGTTACCATAGAGGAACTGGGAATTTTATCCCTGACAGGAACAGTTGACATGCATGCATTGAAACGGGTTACTTCTCCAAACAAAAGATATCAGACAGACTTGTCCACAGTCTGAGTTTGAAGCCAAATGCAATAAACAACATAAAATCAGACCCACCAAGGTTAACAGTAAATGGGCAATGTTGACAATAATTAATTGGAAGCCTTAAATCATAGTCCACTCAAGAAAAATAAACCACTGGAGAAAAGAAATGTACAAATATATGCGCATATCCAGAATCCAGGAAATGACATATAATAACATAAAATTAGATCTGTGACCATGTCTTGAATTTGCATCACATTTGCAAGAAATCCACTTAGCTGTTTTTTAAAGAAGAAAAGTCACCTATTTTTTTCTCTACTGCCACCTGCTGGTAAGAAGGCAAACTTTGCAAACTAGATAAATGGATAAGTAATATGCTTATTCATTAATATGTAATATGCAATGCTGCATTGTAATGAAAGTAGTATCTGGGTTCAGTTACGGTTTAAAACATTTAAATGAGCAACATTTGCCTGGAAAGTGTGCTTTGTGAAGCAAAACCCTCTCTCATTAGGAACAGGATGACGTAGGTGGGAACGAGGCTCACGAGGTTCTGGAAGGTCTGCAGTAGAAGACGAGATATAAACATCAGCGCACACTGTTTAGTATTTGATTTCAATTCTTTAAAGTAACTAATTGTAGGCATGTAAAAAGAGGGCGAGAGAGATTTTCATTACAAATCTGAGTCGCCAAGTTGATGTTGTTGAATGGTCGTTTGTCTGAGCAGGATGCATGCCCCGAAAACATAGTAAATAAAATAAAAAGAGAACATTTATGAGGCTTGAGAGGTTTGATTAAAAAAAGAAAATTGACTCAGACATTTAAGACATAAAAATACTTTCCTTGTATAGTTGTTTGACTGTGAGCTCTGTTAGTGGTTTTACCCTGCCTTCACACAGACCCAAGTCCACATTCTGTACAAACCACACTCACCAGACAGGAGACCAAGAGGTGACTGATGACAATGGCTCCCACCGCCCACCAGTGCTGCTTCTTACAGTCATCAAAGAAAACAACGCCCCAGAACATGTGAAGCAGGATGATGGCCATCGTTATGAAGGCTGAAAGAGAAGTGCAATTTTAACAAATTATGTTCTACATATAAAAAATATAATATAGTTACACTTTTAATGGTGATTAGTTTTAATGCAACATTTCCCAGAATGCCTTTCAATATCACCACACAATAGAACAATACATTTAGGCTGTATTGTTTCAGGTAGAAGTCCAAAACCCTTTAATACATACAGTTTGTTTGTGGCAGCTGGCTCAAAAGTGAAAAAACAAAAAACACACACACACAAATAATAATTTATACTCCAAAGTAGAATAACAATCTCCCTGTGTGGACTCAGGTTCCAGCAGTGGAAGTAGTTCATCTTTGGTTGAACACCTGACCCTTGAACATCCAGCGGGAAACAAAAGCCTCAGGAGTGAGACTTTTGATATTGTTGAGGTGACCCCGGTGTCACCGGCTGCACAGGCTCATATTTGCATTTGAAAGTTGCCTTTTCAGCAGAGGAAACGCTTCCTGAATCTGTCTGTCTGTTGTCCGACTTTTTAAAAAAAGGCCTTTGACTGACCAAAGCCCTCTGAGACCCTGGTGAGCTTTGTGTAGCACAGCATGGAGGTGTCTACTTTCATAAATGGAAACATGACCTGAGGAGCGCAGGAGTGGCAGAATGGAGGAATGTTTTAGGGTGAAACGTGGTGATTTAAAGGTGATTTATCCTTTTTCTTTTGTGATTAGTCCTTTTAATGACACGAACATACCCACTTTAACACCTCCTCATCTTTACAAACAAGCAAACTGAAGCATCTGAAGTAAACAAGGCTTTTTGCTTCATCCATCTCACATTCACTCGCTCACACACGCACAGACACGCACTATATCGGAAACCTGGCGCCTGCTTTGTCCCCTGTAGACTTCTCATTAAAGGTCCAATGAAATGACCTATTGTTTCAGTATAAACTTAAAAGAAAATCCCAGCTGTCTGGTCTTTCTTATTACTTTTAGATTATTTTTGACCAAACAAGGCTAGTTAAACACTCCATTCCCCTCTGATGTTATTATACATGTTAATGTTAATTACTGCGTATGATGTTTTCAAGTGGTATTTCCCACCAGATTCTCCTGCGAAACAGGACCAAAGTTTGAAATATTTAAATGAGTGTATATATAAGTAGTCTAAACCAGCGCTCCCCAACCCCCAGGCCACGGACCGGTCCGTGAGTCGTTTGGTACCGGGCCGCAAGAGTTGAGGCTTGGGTGTGAAATTTATGGTTTTCTGGGTTTTTATAGTTGACTTGGTTTGCCTGGGTCTTTTCCTGTGTGTTATGAATAAATCTTCTTTTTGATACCGATACTGGTTTTATTTTGTTGTATTTATCCATGGTCCATGAAAATATTGTCAGACATAAACCGGTCCGTGGCTCATAAAAGGTTGGGGACCGCTGGTTTAAACAACTGCACAAGTTTAGTTTCAGACAATTTTTTTCTGCTCTTGGCTCTGTGTAATGTCAGAGCTCCGGCTGTGATCACAAAAGCCTCATTGGTTCAAACTGTCTGTTTAATACGAGTAGCCAATCAGGGAAAAAAAGCTGGGTTAAAGGAAGGGGGAGGAGCCAAAATCCTTGTTTCAGACAGTAGATAAAGTAAGGAAATTGGAATCATGTAAAGGTGCTCTAGTAGAGTGAAAGAAAAGAAACAAAGAGGTGAAATTTGTCATAAAATATCCCATTTCAGCAGAGATCCCTGGTGTGAACATGTGCTTGGTTTTTGGAGTTGGCAGTGACGGTAAACTGAAAATCTTTAGTTTTTACTCAGCCAATTTCAAATATATTTTACACAGTCATTAGTGAATAATCATGGGCAATTAAAAAACACCTGTTAAAAAAAAACAACAATAGCTTAATTAATCAATTGATATAAAGAATGACAGGAATATCATTATGTGTGCCTATGCCAAGAGGCACACATATTACTATTCCTCAGATTTATTATTCTTATTATTATGTGTGCCTATGCCAAGAGGCACACATATTACTATTCGTCGGATTTATTATTATTATTATGTGTGCCTATGCCAAGAGGCACACATATTACTATTCCTCGGATTTATTATTATTTATTATTATGTGTGCCTATGCCAAGAGGCACACATATTACTATTCGTCGGATTTATTATTATTATTATTATTATTATTATTATTATTATTATGTGTGCCTATGACAAGAGGCACACATATTACTATTCGTCGGATTTATTATGTGTGCCTATGCCAAGAGGCACACATATTACTATTCCTCGGATTTATTATTATTATTATTATTATTATGTGTGCCTATGCCAAGAGGCACACATATTACTATTCCTCGGATTTATTATTATTATTATTATGTGTGCCTATGCCAAGAGGCACACATATTACTATTCCTCGGATTTATTATTCTTATTATGTGTGCCTATGCCAAGAGGCACACATATTACTATTCCTCGGATTTATTATGTGTGCCTATGACAAGAGGCACACATATTACTATTCGTCGGATTTATTATTATTATTATTATTATTATTATTATTATTCTCCAGTTTCCGCCTGAAATTTTGCAGCGAATCTCGCCCCGCAGTTTTGAGACAATCTTCATATATGTTACCTCATTTTGTGCGGCCGGATCTGGAATGGTGTGCTATGACTTTTGGTCTTTATGAATTTTATAGTTTTTAAAATATTAATATTTTAGTGAAAATTTTCCCGCGCTCCTCTGCCGAACAGTTTTGACATTAGGGTTACATATGTTAGATCATTTTGTGCGGCTGGAGCTGGACTATTATGTCATGACTTTTGGTGTTCATGACTTTTATAGTTTTTTAAATATTAATATTTTAGTGCAAATTTAGGCCAATTCACCTTTTGGCGCCAAATAAACAGACTTCATTTGTGGTGTGTTGGCTCTCTCTAGTGGTATGCCGGGAGTGGTACAGCCTGTCTACCCTTATTTGGATTACCGTAATGATGACAATTTCAACGGTGCGCACAGCGTCGCTGCTTTCAGGAGCCATTGGAATTTTTAAGGTTGCGCAAATCATTCAAAAGTTACGGTAATGCTTGGTGGAAAACTCAATATCCCACAATTCATAGCACGCCTCTACAGAGTGAACAATGGCGGCCACCACTTCGTTTTATATGTCTTTTATTCGTGTTTCTAGGTCACAAAATAAGCTTTTAAGATATTTTCAGGCGAGAATGTAGGTGTGTAAACTTCAAATATCTGCTTGTTTTATCAAGACATCCCATATTTAGCGACAGTGCTCTGACTACGTCGGTCCTGCCTGACAGCTAGCCGGCTACCTAGCTAGCTGCCGCACTTGGCTGCAAATGGATAGCGAGGGGACTCTCTCTGTCGTTTCACCTCCCTGGTCTCTCGCAAATGCTCGCATAGAATCGGAGTTACAGCTGGATGTGGAAAAAATAACTGAGTTGTTTGGTGGTGGAGCTACAACAGAGGGCAGCTACCCACCGGTGTGTGACAGAAAGGACATGCCGCCAACGAGACATATGAGGCCGGGCAGGCGATTGCTAACGCGGTGGTCAATCATGGATCAGGGAAAGCGAGGGCAGGAGCGTGAGGTGAACTGAATTTCAGGTAAGAAGTTATGACCTGCACTCTATTTGGGTCAGATATAAACCGAGTTTAGGTGTAGTTTATTTAGCAGCAGTTCTCTTATGTGTTGCTGATAGCCGGCTAGCTAGCTAGCGCCGCTAGCATAGTTAGCTCGCGCCGCTAGCAACCCTTCGTGAAAAAGCACCCAGGCTTGGCTTATATTGAGGCGGGTGAAACTCGTGTCAGCACCCGGTCGCTCTCTATTTGGGTCAGATATAAACCAAGTTTAGGTGTAGTTTATTTTCGTTGTGCTGACTTTTTACAATCGTACTGCGTGCTAGCTAGCACGACGGGAGTTTATATACAGCTGTGTGCGCGCTAAGTTACTGACGTTGGACTTTATTTTATTCATAATGGTTAGTTCGTAGAGTTGCCGTACAAACGGAATCGTGCCACATTCAGAGAAAATATTACGATTTATTCTGTCGTTACGAAGCCTCCCCTGTCATTCTCTCGCCTGTTGAAACTTCAGTCATGAAACTGATCAATGATCGGCTTTTCTCTCTTGTTTGTTTATCGCGCTAAACAACAGCAGCACGTTTAAGCTTGATCAGCTGTTGTTAGAATCATGGATCAGGGAAAGCGAAGGCAGGAGCGTGAGGTGAACTGAATTTCAGGTAAGAAGTTATGACCTGCACTCTATTTGGGTCAGATATAAACCGAGTTTAGGTGTAGTTTATTTAGCAGCAGTTCTCTTATGTGTTGCTGATAGCCGGCTAGCTAGCTAGCGCCGCTAGCATAGTTAGCTCGCGCCGCTAGCAACCCTTCGTGAAAAAGCACCCAGGCTTGGCTTATATTGAGGCGGGTGAAACTCGTGTCAGCACCCGGTCGCTCTCTATTTGGGTCAGATATAAACCGAGTTTAGGTGTAGTTTATTTAGCAGCAGTTCTCTTATGTGTTGCTGATAGCCGGCTAGCTAGCTAGCGCCGCTAGCATAGTTAGCTCGCGCCGCTAGCAACCCTTCGTGAAAAAGCACCCAGGCTTGGCTTATATTGAGGCGGGTGAAACTCGTGTCAGCACCCGGTCGCTCTCTATTTGGGTCAGATATAAACCGAGTTTAGGTGTAATTTATTTTCGTTGACCTTTTACAATCGTAATGCCACGGGAGTTTATATACAGCTGTGTGCGCACTAAGTTACTGACGTTGGACTTTATTTTATTCATTAGGGTTAGTTCCTAGAGTTGCCGTGCCGTACAAACGGAATCGTCCCACATTCAGAGAAAACATTATGATTTATTCTGTCGTTAAGCCTCCCCTGTCATTCTCTCGCGTGTTGAAACGTCAATCATGAAACTGATCAATGATCGGCTGTTCGCTCTTATTTATCGCGCTAAACAACAGCAGCACGTTTAAGCTTGATCAGCTGTTGTTAGAATTCTTTTGATTTTAATTTCTAGTATCAGCTGATGTTTGCTGGAGCATGAAGATGAAATCAGGAGATGTCCTTACTGAATCATCAGAGCTGAACTGGTGATGGAGAAACAGGTTTACACTTTAGGTGACATGAATGAGTTGAAGGGAAGTTATGAGTTGTTTCTGAGAGACAAAGACCAAGCTCCTTTTTTGTGTAGCTGACAGCTGGTAACTGTGCAGGGGCGGATCTAGCAAAGCTTTTAGGGGGGGGGGGGGGGAAGCTAGGGCATTAACAGAGAAAGGTGGACACAAAGATATACTTTTCTTTCTTAGGCTACGTCCACACGTACCCGGGTATTTTTGAAAACGCAGATTTTTCTATGCGTTTGCACCTCTCGTCCACACGTAAACGGTGTTTTCGGTCACTGAAAACGGAGATTTCTAAAAACGCCTGCCAGGGTGGATATTTTCGAAAACTCCGTTTTTGCATTTACGTGTGGACGAGGAAAACGGAGAAAACGCAGCGTCATAGGTGTGCGCCTTTTTTGACGTCACACTGTGCGCCACGTTATTGTTTCGGTGAAATTAATTTCTACAATACTGTTACCGTTAATCGTACTCTCTGCAGTGTTTAAATGCTTACATATATACACACACAGTTACTGTCCCTCCACACATACGACTCGGTTCTGCTTCTATGCCCCATCTTTGTTTACTATTTCCCACCGAGGCTCCTAGACTTCTGATTGGCCAACATTTCTACACGGTTAGGAATATATCGCCACCTGCTGCTTTGGCATGTTCCTAGCAGCGTTTTCCTTCATTTCTGCGTTTACGTGTGGACGGGATTATTTTTAAAAACGAAAACGGAAAATCTCTGTTTTCAAAAATACCCGTGTACGTGTGGACGTAGCCTTACTCTCATATAAAATATTTAGCTTTTATTAAATAGTTATCTGAATCTCACAACCAAAGTTTGTATAATAATACACAGGATTGGCTGTAGACCATTGTTCATAATTCAGAACACTGTGTAAAAATAACAAAAAACAAAAAGTGAATGCATGTGTGAAAAGTGGTCTATAATGTAATGCTTCAAAGTGTGTTCATGCAAACATTGTCGGGTCTGCCGTGGTACAATGGGACTTCTGCTCATGAACCTGTGTGCACAGCGTCTGCAAATCGGCGCTGTACGAAGTAACTTCATCTTTACACAAAACTGTAAGCTGTCATCTGTGAAGCGTGAGCGGTGTTTGTTTTTACCATAGTTCATGGTGGAGAATGGCTGCTCTTCTGAGTTTTGCTCTCTGTAGCCGTATGAATGGCAAACTACAGTGATTAGCAGCGGCATAGGCACACATAAAATTTCTTCTGAAATTTTCGCTTTCTAGTTATTATTATTCTTCAGTTTCCGCCTGAAATTTTGCAGCGAATCTCGCCCCGCAGTTTTCAGACAAGCTTCATATATGTTACCTCATTTTGTGCGGCTGGATCTGGAATGGTGTGCTATGACTTTTGGTGTTTATGACTATTATAGTTTTTGAAATATTAATATTTTAGTGAAAATTTTCCCGCGCTCCTCTGCCAAACAGTTTTGACAATAGGGTTACATATGTTAGATCATTTTGTGCGGCTGGAGCTGGACTACTATGGTACGACTTTTGGTGTTCATGACTTTTATAGTTTTTTAAATATTAATATTTTAGTGCAAATTTAGAAAGATTCTACTTTTGGCGCCATAGAAACAGACTTCATTTGTGGTGTCTTGGCTCTCTCTAGTGGTATACCCGGAGTAGTACAGGCGAAAAGATCTATCCTTGGCCCAAAACTCCATATCCCACAATTCATAGCACGCCTCTACAGAGGCCTCTACCGAGTCAAACAATGGCGGCCACCACTTCGTTTTCTATGTCTTTTATTCGTGTTTCTAGGTCACAAACTAAACTTTTAAGACATTTTCAGGCGAGAATATAGGTGTGTAAACTTCAAATATCTGCTCGTTTTATCAAGACATCCCATATTAGCAAGAGTTGTCTTATGTGTTGCTGATAGCCAGCCGGCTAGCATAGCGCCGCTAGCATAGCGCCGCTAGCATAGCTAGCTAGCGCTGCTAGCGACCCTCAAAGCACCCAGGCTGGGCTTATAGTGACGCGGCTAAAATTTGTTGCAACACCCGATCGCTCGCCAAGTCTGTGTTTTAGCTGGACTCATTTTTCGCTTATATGGGCCGATGATGGTGGTCGATGTGGAAAAAATAACTGAGTTGTTTGGTGGTGGAGCTAGCCGGAGCTACAACAGAGGGCAGCTATCCACCGGTGTGTGACAGAAAGGACATCCCGCGAACCACACATAGGAGGTGGGGCAGGCCACCGCCGATCGACCGGTGGTTGCTAACCTGGAGGTCAATCGTGGATCAGGGAAAGCGAAGGTGGTTGCTAACCTGGAGGTCAATCGTGGATCAGGGAAAGCGAAGGCAGGAGCTGAGGGGTGAACTGAATTTCAGGTAAGAAGTTATGAACTGCACTCTATTTGGGTCAGATATAAACAGAGTTTAGGTGTAGTTTATTTTCGTTGTGCTGACCTTTTACAATCGTACTGCATGCTAGCTAGCACGACAGCTGTGTGCGCGGTAAGTTACTGATGTTGAACTTTATTATATTCATAAGGGTTGGTTCGTCAGAGTTGCCGTACAAACGGAATCGTCCCACATTCAGAGAAAACATTACGATTTATTCTGTCGTTACGAAGCCTCCCCTGTCATTCTCTCGCCAGTTGCAACTTCACTCATGAAACTGATCAACGATCGGCTTTTCGCTCTTGTTTATCGCGCTAAAGAACAGCAGCACGTTTAAGCTTGATCAGCTGTTGTTAGAATTCATTTGATTTTAATTTCTAGCAGCTCCTTCAGTGGGAGACTGCGGCACCCACGGTGTGGGATGGAGAGATTTCGCAGGTCTTTCCTCCCCACTGCTGTCAGACTCCACAACAAAGACTTTAACTGATCAAACACACACATGTGCAATAACACTAAGTGCAATAATCTTCCTGGCATCGTTGTATTTTTTACTCAGTTGTATATAGCATTTGTATTCTATTTTTATCTTATTGTATATTTTATTCTATTTTATTCTACTGTATATAGTATTTTATTTTATTCTATTCTGTACAGTTGTGTACTGTATTTATTCTTATTTTATTTTATTCTAATTTTTGCTTCATAACTTTTGCACTGTCCACTTCCTGCTGTGACAAAACAAATTTCCCACATGTGGGACTAATAAAGGTTATCTTATCTTATCTTAGTATCAGCTGATGTTTGCTGGGGCACAGCTGTAGAAGCGGCTGGTCCAAACCAGGAGATGTCCTTACTGAATCATCAGAGCTGAACTGGTGATGGAGAAACAGGTTTACCCTTTAGGTGACATGAATGAGTTGAAGGGAAGTTATGAACTGTTTCTGACAGACAAATATACACCAAGCTCCTGTTTTTGTGTAGCTGACAGCTGGTAACTGTGCAGGGGCGGATCTAGCAAAGCTTTTGCCAGGGGGCCAGGTAGGGCATTAACAGGGAAAGGGGGACACAAAGATATACTTTTCTTTCTTACTCTCATATAAAATATTTAGCTTTTTATTAAATAGTTATCTGCATCTTACAACCACAGTTTGTATAATAATACACAAGATTGGCTGTAGACCATTCTTAATCATTCAGAACACTGTGTAAAAATAACAAAAAACAAAAAGTGAATGCATGTGTGAAAAGTGGTCCATAATGTAATGCTTCAAAGCGTGTTCATGCAAACATTGTCGGGTCTGCCGTGGTACAATGGGACTTCTGCTCATGAACCTGTGTGCACAGCGTCTGCAAATCGGCGCTGTACAAAGTAACTTCATCTTTACACAAAACTGTAAGCTGTCATCTGTGAAGCGTGAGCGGTGTTTGTTTTTACCATAGTTCATGGTGGAGAATGGCTGCTCTTCTGAGTTTTGCTCTCTGTAGCTGTATGAATGGCAAACTACAGTGATTAGCAGCGGCATAGGCACACATAAAATTTCTTCTGAAATTTTCGCTTTCTAGTTATTATTATGTGTGCCTATGACAAGAGGCACACATATTACTATTCGTCGGATTTATTATTATTATTATTATTCTTCAGTTTCCGCCTGAAATTTTGCAGCGAAACTCGCCCCGCAGTTTTGAGACAAGCTTCATATATGTTACCTCATTTTGTGCGGCTGGATCAGGAATGGTGTGCTATGACTTTTGGTGTTTATAACTATTATAGTTTTTTAAATATTAATATTTTAGTGAAAATTTTCCCGCGCTTCTCTGCCAAACAGTTTTGAAAATAGGGTTACATATGTTACATCATTTTGTGCGGCTGGAGCTGGACCAGTATGGTATACACTTTTGGTGTTTATGACTTTTATAGTTTTTGAAATATTTAGATTTTAGTGCAAATTTAGGCCAATTTCCATAGAAACAGACTTTATTTGTGGTGGGTTGGCTCTCTCTAGTGGTATACCGGGAGTAGTACGGCTGAAAATCTGTATGCTTGTTACAAAACTCCATATCCCATAATTCATAGCACCCCTCTGCCGAGTTAAACAATGGCGGACACCACTTCGTTTTATATGTCTTTTATTCGTGTTTCTAGGTCACAAAATACACTTTTAAGATATTTTCAGGCGAGAATGTAGGTGTGTAAACTTCAAATATCTGCTCGTTTTATCAAGACATCCCATATTAGCGACAATTCTCTTAAGTGTTGCTGATAGCCGGCTAGCTAGCTAAGCCGCTAGCTTAGCTAGCTAGCGCCCCTTCGTGAAAAACCACCCAGGCTTGGCTGATAGTGAGGTGGCTAAAATTTGTTTAATCGCCTGATCGCTCGGCAAGGGTCTGTGTCTTAGCTGGACTTATTTTTCGTTTATATGGGCCGATGATGCTGGTCGATGTGGAAAAAATAACTGAGTTGTTTGGTGGTGGAGCTACAACAGAGGGCAGCTATCCACCGGTGTGTGACAGAAAGGACATGCCGCGAACGAGACATACAAGGCGGTGAGGCTACCGCCGATCGTCCGGTGTTTGCTAACGCGGAGGTCAATCGTGGATCAGGGAAAGCGAAGGCAGGAGCGTGAGGTGAACTGAATTTCAGGTAAGAAGTTATGACCTGCACTCTATTTGGGTCAGATATAAACCGAGTTTAGGTGTAGTTTATTTAGCAACAGTTCTCTTACGTGTTGCTGATCAGCCGGCTGGCTAGCTAGCTAGCGCCGCTAGCTTAGCTAGCTAGCGCGGCTAGCGACCCTTCGTGAAAAACCACCCAGGCTTGGCTGATAGTGAGGTGGCTAAAATTTGTTTAATCGCCCGATCGCTCGGCAAGGGTCTGTGTCTTAGCTGGACTTATTTTTCGTTTATATGGGCCGATGATGCTGGTCGATGTGGAAAAAATAACTGAGTTGTTTGGTGGTGGAGCTACAACAGAGGGCAGCTATCCACCGGTGTGTGACAGAAAGGACATGCCGCGAACGAGACATACAAGGCGGTGAGGCTACCGCCGATCGTCCGGTGTTTGCTAACGCGGAGGTCAATCGTGGATCAGGGAAAGCGAAGGCAGGAGCGTGAGGTGAACTGAATTTCAGGTAAGAAGTTATGACCTGCACTCTATTTGGGTCAGATATAAACCGAGTTTAGGTGTAGTTTATTTAGCAACAGTTCTCTTACGTGTTGCTGATAGCCGGCTGGCTAGCTAGCTAGCGCCGCTAGCTTAGCTAGCTAGCGCGGCTAGCGACCCTTCGTGAAAAACCACCCAGGCTTGGCTGATAGTGAGGTGGCTAAAATTTGTTTAATCGCCCGATCGCTCGGCAAGGGTCTGTGTCTTAGCTGGACTTATTTTTCGTTTATATGGGCCGATGATGCTGGTCGATGTGGAAAAAATAACTGAGTTGTTTGGTGGTGGAGCTACAACAGAGGGCAGCTATCCACCGGTGTGTGACAGAAAGGACATGCCGCGAACGAGACATACAAGGCGGTGAGGCTACCGCCGATCGTCCGGTGTTTGCTAACGCGGAGGTCAATCGTGGATCAGGGAAAGCGAAGGCAGGAGCGTGAGGTGAACTGAATTTCAGGTAAGAAGTTATGACCTGCACTCTATTTGGGTCAGATATAAACCGAGTTTAGGTGTAGTTTATTTAGCAACAGTTCTCTTACGTGTTGCTGATAGCCGGCTGGCTAGCTAGCTAGCGCCGCTAGCTTAGCTAGCTAGCGCGGCTAGCGACCCTTCGTGAAAAACCACCCAGGCTTGGCTGATAGTGAGGTGGCTAAAATTTGTTTAATCGCCCGATCGCTCGGCAAGGGTCTGTGTCTTAGCTGGACTTATTTTTCGTTTATATGGGCCGATGATGCTGGTCGATGTGGAAAAAATAACTGAGTTGTTTGGTGGTGGAGCTATAACAGAGGGCAGCTATCCACCGGTGTGTGACAGAAAGGACATGCCGCGAACGAGACATACAAGGCGGTGAGGCTACCGCCGATCGTCCGGTGTTTGCTAACGCGGAGGTCAATCGTGGATCAGGGAAAGCGAAGGCAGGAGCGTGAGGTGAACTGAATTTCAGGTAAGAAGTTATGACCTGCACTCTATTTGGGTCAGATATAAACCGAGTTTAGGTGTAGTTTATTTAGCAACAGTTCTCTTACGTGTTGCTGATAGCCGGCTGGCTAGCTAGCTAGCGCCGCTAGCTTAGCTAGCTAGCGCGGCTAGCGACCCTTCGTGAAAAACCACCCAGGCTTGGCTGATAGTGAGGTGGCTAAAATTTGTTTAATCGCCCGATCGCTCGGCAAGGGTCTGTGTCTTAGCTGGACTTATTTTTCGTTTATATGGGCCGATGATGCTGGTCGATGTGGAAAAAATAACTGAGTTGTTTGGTGGTGGAGCTACAACAGAGGGCAGCTATCCACCGGTGTGTGACAGAAAGGACATGCCGCGAACGAGACATACAAGGCGGTGAGGCTACCGCCGATCGTCCGGTGTTTGCTAACGCGGAGGTCAATCGTGGATCAGGGAAAGCGAAGGCAGGAGCGTGAGGTGAACTGAATTTCAGGTAAGAAGTTATGACCTGCACTCTATTTGGGTCAGATATAAACCGAGTTTAGGTGTAGTTTATTTAGCAACAGTTCTCTTACGTGTTGCTGATAGCCGGCTGGCTAGCTAGCTAGCGCCGCTAGCTTAGCTAGCTAGCGCGGCTAGCGACCCTTCGTGAAAAACCACCCAGGCTTGGCTGATAGTGAGGTGGCTAAAATTTGTTTAATCGCCCGATCGCTCGGCAAGGGTCTGTGTCTTAGCTGGACTTATTTTCGTTTATATGGGCCGATGATGCTGGTCGATGTGGAAAAAATAACTGAGTTGTTTGGTGGTGGAGCTACAACAGAGGGCAGCTATCCACCGGTGTGTGACAGAAAGGACATGCCGCGAACGAGACATACAAGGCGGTGAGGCTACCGCCGATCGTCCGGTGTTTGCTAACGCGGAGGTCAATCGTGGATCAGGGAAAGCGAAGGCAGGAGCGTGAGGTGAACTGAAGTTCACCTCACGCGATGGATGAAGTTTCATCCATCGCCTGTTGAAACTTCAGTCATGAAACTGATCAATGATCGGCGTTTCTCTCTTGTTTGTTTATCGCGCAAAACAACAGCAGCACGTATAAGCTTGATCAGCTGTTGTTAGAATTCATTTGCTTTTAATTTCTGGTATCAGCTGATGTTTGCTGGAGCCACAGCTGTAAAAACGGCAGATGTCCTTACTGAATCATCAGAGCTGAACTGGTGATGGAGAAACAGGTTTACTCTTTAGGTGACATGAATAAGTTGAAGGGAAGTTATGAACTATTTTTGAGAGACAAATACAGGTGTAGAGTGCAGAATTATTAGGCAAGTTGTATTTTGAGGAATAATTTTATTATTGAACAACAACCATGTTCTCAATGAACCCAAAAAACTCATTAATATCAAAGCTGAAAGTTTTTGGAAGTAGGTTTTAGTTTTAGCTATTTTAGGGGGATATCTGTGTGTGCAGGTGACTATTACTGTGCATAATTATTAGGCAACTTAACAAAAAACAAATATATACCCATTTCAATTATTTATTTTTACCAGTGAAACCAATATAACATCTCCACATTCACAAATATACATTTCTGACATTCAAAAACAAAAACAAAACAAATCAGCGACCAATATAGCCACCTTTCTTTGCAAGGACACTCAAAAGCCTGCCATCCATGGATCCTGTCAGTGTTTTGATCTGTTCACCATCAACATTGCATGCAGCAGCAACCACAGCCTCCCAGACACTGTTCAGAGAGGTGTACTGTTTTCCCTCCTTGTAAATCTCACATTTGATGATGGACCACAGGTTCTCAATGGGGTTCAGATCAGGTGAACAAGGAGGCCATGTCATTAGTTTTTCTTCTTTTATACCCTTTCTTGCCAGCCACGCTGTGGAGTACTTGGACGTGTGTGATGGAGCATTGTCCTCCATGAAAATCATGTTTTTCTTGAAGGATGCAGACTTCTTCCTGTACCACTGCTTGAAGAAGGTGTCTTCCAGAAACTGGCAGTAGGACTGGGAGTTGAGCTTGACTCCATCCTCAACCCGAAAAGGCCCCACAAGCTCATCTTTGATGATACCAGCCCAAACCAGTACTCCACCTCCAACTTGCTGGCGTCTGAGTCGGACTGGAGCTCTCTGCCCTTTACCAATCCAGCCACGGGCCCATCCATCTGGCCCATCAAGACTCACTCTCATTTCATCAGTCCATAAAACCTTAGAAAATCAGTCTTGAGATATTTCTTGGCCCAGTCTTGACGTTTCAGCTTGTGTGTCTTGTTCAGTGGTGGTGGTCTTTCAGCCTTTCTTACCTTGGCCATGTCTCTGAGTATTGCACACCTTGTGCTTTTGGGCACTCCAGTGATGTTGCAGCTCTGAAATATGGCCAAACTGGTGGCAAGTGGCATCTTGGCAGCTGCACGCTTGACTTTTCTCAGTTCATGGGCAGTTATTTTGCGCCTTGGTTTTTCCACATGCTTCTTGCGACCCTGTTGACTATTTTGAATGAAACGCTTGATTGTTCGATGATCACGCTTCAGAAGCTTTGCAATTTTAAGACTGCTGCATCCCTCTGCAAGATATCTCACTATTTTTGACTTTTCTGAGCCTGTCAAGTCCTTCTTTTGACCCATTTTGCCAAAGGAAAGGAAGTTGCCTAATAATTATGCACACCTGATATAGGGTGTTGATGTCATTAGACCACACCCCTTCTCATTACAGAGATGCACATGACCTAATATGCTTAATTGGTAGTAGGCTTTCGAGCCTATACAGCTTGGAGTAAGACAACATGCATGAAGAGGATGATGTGGACAAAATACTCATTTGCCTAATAATTCTGCACTCCCTGTAAACAGCAAGCTCCTTTTTTGTGTAGCTGACAGCTGGTAACTGTGCAGGGGCGGATCTAGCAAAGCTTTTGCCAGGGGCCAGGTAGGGCATTAACAGAGAAAGGTGGACATAAAGATATACTTTCTTTCTTACTCTCATATAAAATATTTAGCTTTTATTAAACACTTATCTGAATCTTACAACCAAAGTTTGTATAATAATACACAAGATTGGCTGTAGACCATTGTTCATCATTTAGAACATTGTGTAAAAATAACAAAAAACAAAAAGTGAATGCGAAAGTGCATAAATATTTATTTTATGTGTTTGATGTGTGTGTCGGGGCGTGGTCTGCAGTGCCGCTGCAGGGGAGGTGGACCCACGGGTGTAAAGTCTGTGCTCTCTTGGCTGTTTTTTGGGTGTGTGTGGGCTATGAGTTGAAAAGCTACAGCTGCCTGTGTGGGGTACACCAACCATGTGTGAAAAGTGGTCCATAACGTAATGCTTCAAAGCATGTTCATGCAAACATTGTCGGGGTCTGCCGTGATACAATGGGACTTCTGCTCATGAACCTGTGTGCACAGCGTCTGCAAATCGGCGCTGTACAAAGTAACTTCATCTTTACACAAAACTGTAAGCTGTCATCTGTGAAGCGTGAGCGGTGTTGTTTTTACCATAGTTCATGGTGGAGAATGGCTGCCCTTCTGAGTTTTGCTCTCTGTAGCCGTATGAATGGCAAACTACAGTGATTAGCAGCGGCATAGGCACACATAAAATTTCTTCTGAAATTTTCGCGTTCTAGTTATTATGTGTGCCTATGCCAAGAGGCACACATATTACTATTCGTCGGATTTATTATTCTTATTATTATTATTATTATTCTCCATCTTCCGCCTAAATTTCGGCACGTATCACGCCCCGCAGTTTTGAGAAAAGCTTCATATATGTTACCTCATTTTGTGCGGCTGGATCTGGAATGGTGTGCTATGACTTTTGGTGTTTATGACTATTATAGTTTTTTAAATATTAATATTTTAGTGAAAATTTTCCCGCGCTCCTCTGCCAAACAGTTTTGACAATAGGGGTACATATGTTACATCATTTGTGCGGCTGGAGCTGGGCTAGTATGGTGTGACTTTTGGTGTTTATAACTTTTATAGTTTTTGAATATTTAGATTTTAGTGCAAATTTAGGCGAATTTCTAGGCTCCTGAGAAAGATTCTGCTTTTGGCACCATAGAAACAGACTTCATTTGTGGTGTTGGCTCTCTCTAGTGGTATACCGGGAGAAGTACGGCCTAAAGGGTGCCATGCTTGGTGAAACTACATATCCCACAATTCATAGCATGCCTCTACCGAGTCAAACAATGGCGGACACCACTTCGTTTATATGTCTTTTATTCATGTTTCTAGGTCACAAAATACACTTTTAAGATATTTCAGGCGAGAATGTAGGTGTGTAAACTTCAAATATCTGCTCGTTTTATCAAGACATCCCATATTAGCGACAATTCTCTTAAGTGTTGCTGATAGCCGGCTAGCTAGCTAGCGCCGCTAGCTTAGCTAGCTAGCGCCCCTTCGTGAAAAACCACCCAGGCTTGGCTGATAGTGAGGTGGCTAAAATTTGTTTAATCGCCCGATCGCTCGGCAAGGGTCTGTGTCTTAGCTGGACTTATTTTTCGTTTATATGGGCCGATGATGCTGGTCGATGTGGAAAAATAACTGAGTTGTTTGGTGGTGGAGCTACAACAGAGGGCAGCTATCCACCGGTGTGTGACAGAAAGGACATGCCGCGAACGAGACATACAAGGCGGTGAGGCTACCGCCGATCGTCCGGTGTTTGCTAACGCGGAGGTCAATCGTGGATCAGGGAAAGCGAAGGCAGGAGCGTGAGGTGAACTGAATTTCAGGTAAGAAGTTATGACCTGCACTCTATTGGGTCAGATATAAACCGAGTTTAGGTGTAGTTTATTTAGCAACAGTTCTCTTACGTGTTGCTGATAGCCGGCTGGCTAGCTAGCTAGCTAGCGCCGCTAGCTTAGCTAGCTAGCGCGGCTAGCGACCCTTCGGGAAAAACCACCCAGGCTTGGCTGATAGTGAGGTGGCTAAAATTTGTTTAATCGCCCGATCGCTCGGCAAGGGTCTGTGTCTTAGCTGGACTTATTTTTCGTTTATATGGCCGATGATGCTGGTCGATGTGGAAAAAATAACTGAGTTGTTTGGTGGTGGAGCTACAACAGAGGGCAGCTATCCACCGGTGTGTGACAGAAAGGACATGCCGCGAACGAGACATACAAGCCGGTGAGGCTACCGCCGATCGACCGGTGTTTGCTAACGCGGAGGTCAATCGTGGATCAGGGAAAGCGAAGGCAGGAGCGTGAGGTGAACTGAATTTCAGGTAAGAAGTTATGACCTGCACTCTATTTGGGTCAGATATAAACCGAGTTTAGGTGTAGTTTATTTAGCAGCAGTTCTCTTATGTGTTGCTGATAGCCGGCTAGCTAGCTAGCTAGCGCCGCTAGCATAGTTAGCTCGCGCCGCTAGCGACCCTTCGTGAAAAAGCACCCAGGCTTGGCTTATATTGAGGCGGGTGAAACTCGTGTCAGCACCCGGTCGCTCGCCGACAGTATGTGTTTTAGCTGGACTTATTTTTCGTTTATATGGACCGATGATTTATTTATTTATTCATTTTAGTAACGGTATAAACAGTGAAAGGTGGTGGATGGCCAGATGTAAACTTCAAATATCTGCTCGTGTTACCAAGACATCCCATATTAGCTCTGATGTTTTCGGTGCCTGCAAAGAGCTAGACAGGTAGCTAGCTAACCCGAGCTGGCTGTCTTTTTGACTCAGGGTCATAGCTGGACTTATTTTTCGTTTTTATGAGCCGATGAGGGTTTTTTTTAGTAACGGTACAAACAGTGAAAGGCGGTGGATTGTCCAGATGCTGGTCGATGTGGAAAAATAACTGAATTGTTTGGTAGTCGCTGACGCGGAGCTACAACCGAGGGCAGCTATCCACCGTGTGTGTCAGAAAGAACATGCGGGGAACGAGGCGGCGAGGTGACCGCCGATCGACCGGTGGTAGATCGTGGATCAGGGAAACAGAAGGCAGGAGAAGCAGGCGGCTGCCGGTCGGAGCGTGAGGTGAACTGAATTTCAGGTAAGAAGTTATGACCTGCACTCTCTTTGGGTCAGATATAAACCGAGTTTAGGTGTAGTTTATTTTCGTTGTGCTGACTTTTTACAATCAGTTATAATAACTCGTACTGCGTGGTAGCTAGCACGATGGAGTTTCTATACAGCTGTGTGCGCGCTAAGTTACTGATGTTGAACTTTATGACAGCCTCCCCTGTCATTCTCTCGCCTGTTCAAACTTCAGTCATGAAACTGATCAATGATCGGCTTTCTCTCTTGTTTGTTTATCGCGCTAAACAACAGCAGCACGTTTAAGCTTGATCAGCTGTTGTTAGAATTCATTTGATTTTAATTTCTAGTATCAGCTGATGTTGCTGGAGCCACAGCTGTAGAAGCGGCTGGTCGAAACCAGGAGATGACCTTACTGAATCATCAGAGCTGAACTGGTGATGGAGAAACAGGTTTACCTTTTTTAGGTGACATGAATGAGTTGAAGGGAATTATGAACTGTTTCTGAGAGAAATAAACACCAAGCTCCTTTTTTATTTAGCTGACAGCTGGTAACTGTGCAGGGCGGATCTAGCAAAGCTTTTGCCAGGGGGCCAGGTAGGGCATTAACAGAGAAAGGTGACACAAAGATATACTTTCTTTCTTACTCTCATACAGGGAGTGCAGAATTATTAGGCAAGTTGTATTTTTGAGGAATAATTTATTATTGAACAACAACCATGTTCCAATGAACCCAAAAAACACATTAATATCAAAGCTGAATGTTTTCGGAAGTAGTTTTTAGTTGTGTTTAGTTTTAGCTATTTAGGGGGATATCTGTGTGTGCAGGTGACTATTACTGTGCATAATATTAGGCAACTTAACAAAAAACAAATATATACCCATTCAATTATTTATTTTACCAGTGAAACCAATATAACATCTCCACATTCACAAATATACATTCTGACATTCAAAAACAAAACAAAAACAAATCAGCGACCAATATAGCCACCTTTCTTTGCAAGGACACTCAAAAGCCTGCCATCCATGGATTCTGTCAGTGTTTTGATCTGTTCACCATCAACATTGCGTGCAGCAGCAACCACAGCCTCCCAGACACTGTTCAGAGAGGTGTACTGTTTTCCCTCCTTGTAAATCTCACATTTGATGATGACCACAGGTCTCAATGGGGTTCAGATCAGGTGAACAAGGAGGCCATGTCATTAGTTTTTCTTCTTTTAAACCCTTTCTTGCCAGCCACGCTGTGGAGTACTTGGACGCGTGTGATGGAGCATGTCCTGCATGAAAATCATGTTTTTCTTGAAGGATGCAGACTCTTCCTGTACCACTGCTTGAAGAAGGTGTCTTCCAGAAACTTGCAGTAGGACTGGGAGTTGAGCTTGACGCCATCCTCAACCCGAAAGGCCCCACAAGCTCACCTTTGATGATACCAGCCCAAACCAGTACTCCACCCCACCTTGCTGGCGTCTGAGTGGGACTGGAGCTCTCTGCCCTTTACCAATCCAGCCACGGGCCATCCATCTGGCCCATCAAGACTCACTCTCATTTCATCAGTCCATAAAACCTTAGAAAAATCAGTCTTGAGATATTTCTTGCCCAGTCTTGACGTTCAGCTTGTGTTCTTGTTCAGTGGTGGTGGTCTTTCACCTTTCTTACCTTGGCCATGTCTCTGATATGCACACCTTGTGCTTTTGGGCACTCCAGTGAGTTGCAGCTCTGAAATATGGCCAAACGGTGGCAAGTGGCATCTTGGCAGCTGCACGCTGACTTTCTCAGTTCATGGGCAGTTATTTTGCCCCTTGGTTTTTCCACACGCTTCTTGCGACCCGTGACTATTTGAATGAAACGCTTGATTGTTCGATGATCACGCTTCAGAAGCTTGCAATTTTAAGACTGCTGCATGCCTCTGCAAGAATCTCACTATTTTTGACTTTTCTGAGCCTGTCAAGTCCTTCTTTGACCCATTTTGCCAAAGGAAAGGAAGTTGCCTAATAATTATGCACACCTGATATAGGGTGTTGATGTCATTAGACCATACCCCTTCTCATTACAGAATGCACATCACCTAATATGCTTAATGGTAGTAGCTTTCGAGCCTATACAGGTTGGAGTAAGACAACATGCATGAAGGGGATGATGTGACAAAATACTCATTTGCCTAATAATTCTGCACTCCCTGTATAAAATATTAGCTTTATTAAATAGTTATCTGAATCTTACAACCAAAGTTGTATAATAATACACAAATTGGCTGTAACCATTGTCATCATTCAGAACACTGTGTAAAAATAACAAAAAACAAAAGTGAATGCAAAAGTGCATAAATATTTATTTACGTGTTTGATATGTGTGCGGGCGTGGTCTGCAGTGCCGCTGCAGGGAGGTGGACCCACCTGAGGGCATCTGCAATCACACCTCTCGGGCGTAGTCTGTCTCTCTCGGCGTTTTTGGGTGTGGTCGGGCGTGAGTTGAAAAGCTACAGCTGGCGGGAGGTACACCAACCATGTGTGAAAAGTGGTCCATAACGTACTGGTTCAAAGTGTGTTCGTGCAAACATTGTCGGGTCTGCCGTGTACAGAGGGACTCTGCTATGAACCTGTGTGCACAGCGTCTGCAAATCGGGGCTGTACAAAGTGACCTCATCTTTACCCAAAACTGTAAGCTGTCATCTGTGAGGCGCGAGCGGTGTTTGTTTTTACATAATTCATGTGGAGAATGCTGCTCTTCTGAGTTTTGCTGTCTGTAGCCGTATGAATGGAAAACTACACAGATTAGCAGCGGCATAGGCACACATAAAATTTCTTCTGAAATTTTGCTTTCTAGTTATTATAATGTGTGCCTATGACAAGAGGCACACATATTACTATTCGTCGGATTTATTATTGTGGATGCCCTAAAAGGCTTCCACACTATGAGTTCCTTTTCTCTTATTCTTATTATACTTTATTTCTGGTGCTTCCGTACGTTTTTGCCGCTTAACTACTGCTTCAGTTTTCAGCCGATTTTCACCGTTCAAACTCTAACTGTTCTGCTCTTTCTGCTGACGTAGGCTATGACTTTTGGTGTTATTACTGTTATACTTTTTTAAAAATTACACTTTTTTCCTTTAATTGTCCCATTGAAATGAATGGAAATCTTCAGAAATTCTGCTAAAACTTGCTTGTTTTGAAACTAACTACTTTGTCATACTTCACCTAGAAACTCCATTCAAACTTTAAAATGTTCTCAGACTATTGGGCTATTCCTGAATGATTCAGCTTTTTCAGATCTTCTACCGTTTAATTTATACCTCTTTAAGTTTTCAGTTGCAAAATTGTGATTTTTCAGAAAACATGCGTTGTTATGGTTGCTATGCAATTAACTCAGAGTGTGGCATTGTCTGTTCTGAATTTTCTCTTCATGTCTGAACAACTTCTTGCTACTCGCTCAATTTCACTCAACCCCACAATTATACATCAAAACGTAGGTATTTTGCTGGCTTTCAGAAAATGTCACTATCATTCTTGTGGGATTTACAGATTTTTTGCAAATCTCCTCAGAGCAACACAAAGTCTGAAAACTCTCCATAGAAAGTCAATGGAGAGTTTCTTCAAAATCAGCGCTGGAATTCTCTAATGAGAGGCATTTTCAAATCATCATCTCCTTAACGAAACAAAGTTGAGACATGAGGCTTGTGCAATATATCTTCAGACACTCCTGATGCTCACAATTCAGAAGTTTTTCACCTATTACGTTTGCCATGAATTACACTTGTTTGAGGATAGGAAATGTCTCTCGCTCAGATCTGTTCAGATTTCAACTCTGGAAATGAGGCACTTTTTTCTCTCGTCAATCTTTTTGATGGATTTCACAGACCTGAAAATTTCCAGACTGTTCACCAAAGCCTGCTGTTTCTTACGGTGAAAGAATGATTTTGATGCTCCATATAGATTAGAGTTACAAACGTTGTTTGAGGGCAAGTCAAGGCAGTTTTGCTTGCCTCTACTCAGTTACAGTGTATTACAAGTCATATATCTTCAATAATTATATTTTATCTCTGAATTATGAAGACCTGAATTCTCCCCATCTCTCTGAACAAACGGTGTCAGAATGAGCGTCTAGCCCCTACGGTTAGGAAATTATGGCCATTTGTTCGAGGGGATCCTGAATGTGAGAAATACACTGCAGAAGAACTCATACTTGTCTCTGTGTCTGTGTGTGTAAGTGCTGATTACAGC